>NC_056750.1:237365341-237552841 GCF_019279795.1 Protopterus annectens
TTCCCTTCCCTCTGCATACCTTGTTTAGGCCCAGACCACGACGTCTCAGGCTGTCGCTTTTGCACTACTTTCAATAAACGCACTATTAAGCGTCGGGCGGAGTTCGCCCAACACTTTTTTGGTAAAGCCTTTGATTATAAAATGTCGTCAGAGACTCCGACTACCGTTTTGTCCAAAAAACGCAAGGACAAGGACCGACACGAGAGGTCTGCGGTCCCCACCGACACCACGCCAAAACCGGCTACACGTGGTCCGGTTTTCAGCGAGACGCCTTTGCAGTCCCTGACTACCGATGACACTCCTTTGGCGGTGTCCTCTGTACCCGAGACCGCAGGTACCTCGGCCCTTTCCCAGACTACAACCACCGAAGTCATTGCAAATGTTGAGCCTCCTAATGTGGACAGGTCCACTTCTACCCATGGTGTCTTTAGACCCTCATCTTCCTTTTCTATTAAGGCCTTTACTAAATCTAAAGCAGACAGGCATCCCAAGAGGCCTGTTGCACAGGGCCCTTCACCAGGCCCCATGCCTAAAAAGCAGATGCTTAAAATGGCTGAGGATTTAATTTCTCTTATCAGGGGTTCTCAGCCCCCTCCAGACAAGAGACCCAGAGTGGAGGAAGATTCCCCCTCTTCTGATCAGGGCTCCATTTTATCAGAACACTCTGATGTAGAGGAACACTCTTACTCCCCTTTTGAAGATTCGGATGCAGAGCAGTCCATTCCTTCTGTATCTCCTCCTGAGGATTTTTCCTTTGGGGAAACCTTGCACACTTTGAGGGAACACTTCCATTGGGAAGGCCAAGACTTTTCCGATTCCAAGAAAAGACTTAGGGAATTTCTTCTGTTACCTCAACACAGACCTCTGGCGATACCTCCTGTTTTGGACATACTTGATGATGTTTATTCGGAGGCTTGCCTTAACCCGGATTCCCTGCCTCCTGCACCAGTCAAACCTGATAGGTACTACAGAGTTTCTAACTCTCACCAATTTCTCTACAAAAGCCATAATGCTGACCCTGAAACCATTTTTCAAGGCCCCAAGGGATTGAAGGCCTCTACTGCCAAGAATCCACTTCCTGCCGAAAGAGAGTCAAGATCCTTAGAAAGGTGGGGAAAAAAGGTATATACCTCGGCCACCCTAGCCATGAGGGCCTTAAATTGTCAGTTTCACATGCTTAAATATCAACAGTTCCTGTTATCACAGTTAAGGAATAAAATGTCTCAACCTGAACAACCAGATTTGAAGGAGTTGCAGGATATGATGCATAGTGCAGAGCAAGTGGGTAAACACACCTTACAATGTGGCTATGATGCCCTAGAGGCCTCAAGTAGAGCTGCTGCTACAGGATCAGTCATTCGTAGACATGCCTGGCTTAGGGAACAAAGCTTGCCTGATCATGTGAAAGCTAAACTTCTAGATGCTCCTTTACAAAAGGATGTGCTGTTTGGTACTAATGCTGAGGAGATATTACGGAAAATGGAAGAAAAAGCCAAATCTATGCAAACGGTCAAAGCTTTTCTACAGGTCCAACCACCACGTTTTAGCAGAAATTGGCCTTCGAAAAACTGGTCCTTTCCAGCCACTGACAAGCCCCAAAGAGGTAGATACAGACGCGCAAGGGGCAGAGGGCAATCACAAGGATCATATAGAGGCCGACAATGGCAAACTGCAGCACCAAGAGGTGGCGAAGACAGTGCACAACAATACAGGAAACAAACCCAATGACTCCCTCATTTCCATGCCAAGCAAGTCTCAGCTGGCAGCACCTTTGGGAGGAAAGCTGGCATTATTTGCAAGAAATTGTCATATTGTCACAACAGACAAATGGATCCTGGACATTATAAACAGAGGCTACAAATTTCAATTCCACACTCTTCCAAAAATGAGAAGCATGCCAAACCTGCCACACAATCAAAGGGCAGAGGCACAACTACAAATTTCAAAGCTCATAGGCATGAGAGCTATTCAAGAGGTACCTACTCACGAACAAGGTCAAGGTTTTTATTCCAGACTTTTTCTGGTACCAAGGAAAGGGACCGACTGGAGACCCATTTTGGACTTATCCATCCTAAACACATTTTTACTCGTACCAAAATTCAAGATGCTCACATTACAGCAGCTTCTTCCCATGCTGGGCAAGGAGTTTTGGCTGGTAACATTGGACCTCAAGGAGGCATACCTGCATGTCCCAATCAGACAAAGCTGCAGAAGATACCTCAGATTTCTTGCAGGTTCAATCCACTGTCAATTCTCTGCATTGCCCTTTGGCTTATCTACTGCGCCCAGAGTATTCACAAAATGCCTGGCATCAGTGATTGCCTACTACAGACTTCAAGGGATACAAATTTACCCTTATTTGGACGACTGCCTGATCCAAGCGGACAGCAAGCACATACTTCTGGAACATCTGGCCTATGTAACACGGTTACTGCATTCTCTGGGATACACAATCAACAAAGAGAAATCCAGGCTAACACCATCTCAGAAAATAACTTTCCTGGGTGCCAACTTGCACACAAACACCCAGATGGCCTATCTTACGCCAGAAAAACAGGGGCAACTAACTCAGTACTTCAAAATACTAGCAAAATGTACCAGGCTTACTGCAAGGAAAATCCTGCAGGCTCTGGGCTTCATGGCATCTTGCATTCTTTTAATCCCATGTGCAAAGTTGCATTTGAGGAAACTTCAATGGTACCTAAAAAACCTATGGTCTCAACACAGTCACAGTTTGGAAACAATAATACCAATAATTCCATGCTTGCAAAAGGAATTTCTATGGTGGGCCCAAGCATGTCGAGCAAACACAGGTCTCCCATTCTGCAAGCCTCAAGCAAATCAAGTCATCACAACAGACGCCTCAGATTACGCCTGGGGGGCGCACATGACAGACAGGTGCATTCAGGGCAAATGGTCTCAAAAGGAAAAGCACCTTCACATCAATCAAAAAGAAATGCTAGCAGTAATAAATGCAATTACAGCTTTCAAGGACCTCCTGCATCCAGGACAATTACTGATAAGAACAGACAACACCACAGTAATGTGGTACATAAACAAACAAGGAGGAACACATTCATACTACTTGTGCAGACTAGCCATGACTCTTTGGAACTTGACTCTGGAATGGCAAATCGAACTTCAAGCACAGTACTTGCCAGGATTGGAAAACACGCTGGCAGACAATCTAAGCAGAAATATGACAGATCCACACGAATGGAAGTTGCATCCTCAAGTGTTTACAGAGATAATACAAGCGTGGGGGAGGCCAGACATAGATCTTTTTGCCTCCCACAGGAATTATCAATTGGAAATGTTTTGTTTGAGGACCTTTCATCCAAAGGCCTGGAGAGTGGACGCCCTTTCATTCAATTGGACAGCATGGTGCCCAAGGTGCTCTTGAAAGCAAGAGCGGACAGACCGAAGATGATACTGATTGCTCCAGATTGGCCAAGGCAACACTGGTACCCGCTCCTGAGGAGTCTTAACACATACTCCTCCCTGGTCCCTGACTCTAATGCCTCTTCTGCTGACTCAGCACAGCTACAAAACTCTTCACAGTCAGCTGAAAACACTCAATCTCGCTGCATGGAAAATTCCTTAACACCACAACAGACCCTACTCTCCAAGGAGGTGCAGGATGTCATTTTGGAGGCCAGAAGGCCATCTACTAGAAAGGCTTACACCGCAAAATGGAAACGGTTTTGCTCTTGGAATGAGAAAAAAGGCCAGGACCCTAGAAAACTGAATTTGCCTCAGGTATTACAGTATCTAGCTGAGCTGCTGAACAGTGGACTTTCATTTTCTTCCATAAAAATCCATGCCTCAGCCATTTCTGCAGAATTCAATACGGATCCACCTTTATTTTCTCACCCACTCTTACGACAGTTCCTCAGAGGGGCTAAGAATATAAGACCACCAAGGAAACAACCAATACCAGCCTGGGATCTTAATTACATTCTGGAAAAATTAACATTGCCTCCTTTTGAACCAGCTGCCTCAACAGATTTGCAATATTTGTCCTGGAAAACAGCCTTCCTTCTGACCATCACTTCAGCCCGTAGGGTTTCGGAACTACAGGCCCTCATGGCGGTGCAGCCCTTCCTCATCTTCCATCAGGACAGGGTTTCCCTTCGTACCAACCCGTCTTTTATGCCTAAAGTGGTATCCAGGGTAGCTTTAAACCAAGCCATACACTTACCTACCTTTTACCCCAATCCTCAAAACAAAGGGGAAAGGCTGCTACACTCTTTAGACATCCATAGGCAGCTACGTTATTATTTGGACAGAACAAAGTCCTTCAGGAAATCAGAACAACTTTTTGTGTCCTATGCTGTAGGGGCTCAAGGGAAGCCAGTGACCAAGCAGACAATTTCAAAGTGGATAGGCCACTGCATACGGTTTTGTTATTCATATCATGGAAAATCTGTTCCCACAGGTATCAGATCCCATTCCACCAGGGCCACAGCTACCTCTACAGCCTTCCTCAGAGGAGTTCCTACCAAAGATATTTTGGAGGCAGCCACTTGGAGTTCTGTACATACCTTCACAAAACACTACCACCTGCCTTTATATTCCAAAACTAGAGCAGGCTTTGCCACTGCTGTGTTGCAGGGCATTCTGGCTCATCCCAGTTCCACCTAGTACCTACCACCCTGTGTGTAGCTTTGGGACTCTACCCATCTGTGATTACTGCAGCTGTATGCACGATGAACATAGTACAGTTTTGTACCTACCATAAATGTAGATGTTCGAGTGCTTATACAGCTGCAGTACAGGTTACCCTCCCGCCTTCCCCACTTGGTAAAGGCATGGGGCCTAACCCCCTCTTCATTCAACCTGACTGGGTTATCCTTCTATGGTTTATTTGCTTGCAACTACTGATTTTGGATTATATTGCATTGCATGTATATATATATATATATATATATATATATATATATATATATATATATATATATATATATATATATATATAATTTATGTATTGCCTTCCTTCTGGGGGCACCTGACATCTGGGGCAAGAAAGACTGAAGAACATGGCGTCGGCTGTGTCTTATATACTCCGGCCTCACTGACGTCAGGAGAGAGAGCGACACCAACCAACGCCGGACCTAGACTTTGGAATTCGGCCGACCGAGGACCCGCCTGACGGCAGAGAACCCATCTGTGATTACTGCAGCTGTATAAGCACTCGAACATCTACATTTATGGTAGGTACAAAACTGTACTTTCTGCTTAACTGTAACAAAAAAATGTCTTCTTGTTTCCTGCCTTTCCTGTAATTAGTCTAGTCCAGATACAGATTTGCTGTATCCAAGACTGTTTGTAAGCTCCTGAGCCCCCCAAGCCTTTCTGTGTTGGAGGGAAGCCTTCTAGCTTATCAGTGGGAGTACTAGGGAACCTATCTACCACATAAGGAGTGGTTCTGGCCCAGAAATTCTAGATGTAATGGGATCCTATCTCGCCTACATTCATAACTGATGGGCTCGGAGCCGATCCATCGGCTCCGACTCGGCCAACTAATACACTAGAACAAAGTCTCTTATTGGCTGGGCTACTCCCTATCCCAGGATGCACTACACCTGCTTCCCCAGATCTCGTTTGCCGCTTTACAAGCTGGACGTGGTCTCGACTTGGCTGGAGCTAAGTGGTTTCTTTTACCTTTATTGGTCTTTGACCTTGGGTGTTTTCCTCTGTATATTAATAAAACAGCTGTTTTAACAGCTATTCTCTGTAAATTTGTTTTTATCTTTGTGTGTGTGAAGTGATTTCTGGTACTTTATTTTGCTGTCGGGCAAGGCCCGTTTAAGTTAGAGGGCCTTTGCCCTACCTTTGAGAGTTGGTGTTATTATTGTTAATTTTGTTTCTTCGGGCTAAGCCCGTTTAAATTAGAGGGCTTTGGGCCGCTGAATTTGTGTAGTTGTGCGTCTGTTCACTGTGTTCTTTTCTGAGGTAATTTTTCCTCTCAAGAACTCGTGCCTTGTGTCTCGCGCTCTACAGTTGGCGCAAACCTTGTTACATAGGTATATATTGCTTGTCATAATTCATTATGTCAAAAGAGCAGAAGTCAGGCTTTAAGAAATGCACTCGGTGCAATTACAAAATGTCTATTACAGACAGCCATTCGATTTGCGTGTATTGTTTGGGGCCAAAACATCTGCAGGAGACATGTAGTGTCTGTCATGCTTTCTCCTCTAGGGTTCTTCAAGAACGCAAAAATAAACTGATTTTGAAGGGTCTTATTAAACCCTCTTTTGAGGAAGCCTTAGATCCTCCTGTTGCCTCCAAGAAGAAAAGATCGTCGGCTCCGACAAGTCCGTCGGAACCGACTACTAAAAAGCAAAAATTGACTTCTTCTTCCTCGGCTCCACTGACTTCGGGGCCGAGGGTCGAAGGGTCTGCCTCGATACCTCTTTCCTCGGCTCCATTAGTTTCGGAGCCGCAGGTTGGAGTATCGAGAGGTGAATCACCTCCATAGGTTCCAATGGCTTCGGAGCCGGTGGAGGTGTGCAGCTCAGACTCTTCCCCCTCGGCCCCGAAGAAAGCTCCTTCGGCGCCGATGGTGGTCCATGCTGTGGTGGAGCCGGCGCCGATAGTGTTGGAGCCTTTTCGGAGCCGGTCCCCTACACTCTCGGAGCCGAGAGGAAAGTCTTCTCGTTTGTCTACCTCCTCTAAATCCTCGAAACTCTCTGATTCGGACCTGGATAGGGTGATACAGAGGCTTTTCCAGTCTCCAGTTTTTGCTCAAATGGTCTCGGCTCCAGCCCAGTTGGCTTCGGAGCCGATCCCCCCTCCGACACATTCGATTCCTCCTCCAACCTCCTCGGAGCCGTTGGAGTCGGTGATGGTGGAGCAAAGCGGAGCCATACGGTCGGTGATGGTGGAGCAAAGCGGAGCCATACGGTCGGAGCCGAGACCCCTTCGAGGTCTGTCGGTTCCGACTGTGGTTCCTACCCTGTCCTCCGGTTCAGGGTTTGGTACTGCGACTTCTTCAGCCGGGCCCGAGGGGAACACTTTGGGATTGGGTGCCTCTGTGCCTAGTCTTCCCCTCGGAGCATCGGCTGCTGGAATTCCCAGTGCCATCGTGGCCTCTAGACCAGTGACCTCCATGGAGTCTGGAGGTCCGGCCTTTGAGGCCATGAGGAGCGCGCTGGCCATGCCTTTGCCGGTTCAGCAGGCTTCTACCTCACCGTCCCTAGATCTGGAGACTGGTGCTTCTGATGTCCTTCATGGATGCATCTGCAGTCATAACAAGTGGGTTGTCCTGTCGTCAGGCAGCCCTGCAGTCGGCCGGATTCCAAAGTCCGGGTCCGGCTTCGGCTGATGTCGCACTCCGCCCGACGTCATCTCTGCTGGTCTTCGGGTATAAAAGCATCAGCCGACGCCATTTTCCTCAGTCTTTCTTGCCGCGTGGCCAAGCAGAAGCTGTTCGCAAGTGCCGGTCGGTCGGATCCAGAGATTACTTCTACCGAATACTACTTCAAGACTTCTAAAGCTAAGTACCCGTTGGGGACTCTTTCTTGCCTCAGCCGATGTCAGAAAAAGTTAACAATTGTTTAACCTGTGGGAAACAAATACCTCATAAAGATTTCCACTCTTACTGTCTGCCTTGTTTAGGCCCAGCCCACACGTAGCAGCCTGTTCGGCCTGTGCCTCTTTCAACCGACAACGCTTAGGCGTCGGTCGGAGTTTGCAGAACAGTTTTTCGGTACTGATTTTGCGTACATTATGTCGCCGGATCTCCGACTACCCCAAAAAGCAAAGATAAAGACCGACACTCGCGGTCCATGGTTTCGGCGAAACCACGGCAAAGCAAACATGAGTGTCTCGGTTTCGGCGAAACCGAGAAAACTGCTCAAAGTACAGCTGAACCTATTCTTACTACTGAGGCCCCTGCTACAATTCTTGAATCGACCTCAGAAATTTTACCCACTACGGTGACTGACTTATCAGATACCATCCCCTTGGATGTCTCTACCCCAGCACGTGGTGCTGCTAGGCCTCCAGCAGCCATGTCCATTAAGGCCTTCACCAGGGCTAAAGCAGCCAAGACTACTAAATCAGTGCCTGTTAAACCCCCCTCATCCAGGCCCTCTTCTAGTTCTCAAATGCTTTCTTTGGCAGAAGATTTAATTTCTTTAATTAGAGGATCTCAATCTCACCCAGACAGGGCCTCTCAGCCCCAGAGAAGAGACCTAGGGCAGAGCCCCTGAGCCAGTGTCTTCTGATGATTCTGCTCATGAATCAGACATAACTGACCAGCCTGAGGCTCCTTTTCCAATTTCAAGATTCTGATGCTGAAGAATCCATTCCAGCTGCTTCCCCACCAGAAGAATTCTCCTTTGGAGAAACCCTGCATGCCATGAGAACAGTTCCAATGGCAGCAACAGGATTTTTCAGACTCCAGAAAAGACTTAGGACTTTTCTGCACCTACCACAGCACAGGCCCTTAGCTATACCTCCTGTTCTCTCTGTGGTGGATGATGCTTTCAATGATGTTTGCTCCGCTCCAGATTCATTACCCCCAGCCCCTGCCAAACCAGACAGATTTTACAGGGTGCCAGATACTCATCACCACCTTTACAAGGCTCCTCTTGCAGACCCAGAAACTATATCCCAGGGTCCCAAGGCAGTAGCCGCAACCACAGCTAAAACCCTATTCCTTCTGAAAGGGAAGCAAGGTCACTAGACAGATGGGGTAAAAGGTCTACACTTCAGCTACTCTCTCAGCTAGAGCTTTAAACTGTCAGTTTCACATGATACAATACCAAGAGTTTATGCTTGATCAGTTAACTAAAAAGCTAACTACTGATGAATCTCTTGATAAGAAATATGTATTAGAGATGGTAAATAACATACAACAGGTTAGCAACCATTCTTTAAAATGTGGCTATGATGCACTGGAGGCTTCATTTAGATCAGCCATGACAGGCACAGTGATAAGAAGACATGCATGGTTAAAGGAACAAGCTTTACCGGATCATGTTAAAGCTAAGTTGCTAGATGCTCCTATGGACAAGACAAGTTTGTTTGGTACACCTGCCCAGCAGGTTATGAAGAAAATGGAAGAAAAGGCAAAATCTGTTCAAACTGTTAAAGATTTCCTGCAAGTCCAACCCCCAAGGTTTAGCAGGAACTGGCCTGCCAAAAATTGGTCCTTTCCTGACTCTGCAAAATTTCAAAGGGGCAGGAATAGACGTTCCAGAGGCAGAACCCAATCCAGAGGAGGTGCCTACAGAGGGCGACAGTGGCAAGGTAACAACAGAGGCACAGACACAGCCACTGCCTCTACATCAGCACAGCCACAGTGACTTAATCCTAAATCCGCCTACCAGGGAACAAATAGCAGCTCCTCTAGGCGGAAAGTTAACCTTATTTTCAAAGAACTGGCACTACATAACAAAAGACAAGTGGATTTTACAAACCATAGATCAAGGTTACCGGTTTCACTTCCACACTTTACCAGTCAAAAGAGGAATGCCAAATCTACCTCCACATCAAAAAACAGAGGCTCTACGCCAGATAATGGAGTTAGCAAACATGAGAGCTGTGGAAAGAGTGCCAACAGCAGAACAAGGAAAGGGGTTCTACTCCAGACTATTCCTAGTTCCAAGAAAGGAAAAAGTTGGAGACCAATTCTCGACCTGTCCACCTTAAATACATACATCATTGTCCCAAAATTCAAAATGCTGACCCTACAGCAACTTCTTCCCATGCTGGGCAAGGAGTCTTGGCTGGTAACTCTAGATCTCAAGGAGGCATACCTGCACGTCCCAATTCGACCAATCTGCAGAAGATACCTCAGATTTCTTGCAGGATCAGAGCACTTTCAATTCTCAGCATTGCCCTTTGGCTTATCTACTGCGCCCAGAGTATTCACAAAATGCCTGGCATCAGTAATCGCCCATTGCAGACTACAGGGGATTCAAATTTACCCATACCTGGACGACTGCCTGCTACAAGGGGACAACAAAAGCAAGCTGACAACAGATTTACAAAGGGTCATTTACTTGCTACAAGGACTGGGTTACACAGTCAATTTACAAAAGTCAAGACTGATACCATCCCAAACAAGGACATTCCTGGGCGCGGAATTGGACACAGTACAACAAAAGGCATTCCTGACTACAGAAAAACAAAAAGAACTTCCTCTTTACTTCTTGGCACTAACAAAACTGAACAAGTTAACAGCAAGAAAATTTCTACAGGCCTTGGGCTTCATGGCATCATGCATAATCTTGGTCCCATTTGCCAGACTACATATGAGGAAACTACAGTGGTACCTAAAGAATTTATGGTCCCAACACAGACACAGTCTAGAAACAGAAATCCCACTAATTCCATGCTTAAAACAGGAGTTCCTATGGTGGGCTCAGGCATGCCAGTCAAACCCAGGCCTGCCCTTCCGCAGATGTCAACCAAGCCAGACCATCACAACAGACGCTTCAGATCTAGGATGGGGGGCCCACATGCTGGACAAATGCGTGCAAGGATTGTGGACACAGGATCAAATTCACCTGCACATCAATCTAAAAGAAATGCTGGCAGTAAAACTGGCAATCCAAAAGTTCAAACCTTTCCTCAAAGAGGGCCAGTTGATGATAAGGACAGACAACACCACAGTCATGTGGTACATCAACAAACAGGGAGGCACTCATTCATACCCCCTATGCAGAATGACCTTGGAGCTGTGGACCCTGGCACTCAGCTACAACATTCAGTTCTAGGCAATATTTGTACCGGGAAAGACAATACTCTAGCAGACATACTAAGCAGAACCACTTCGGATGCCACGAATGGAAGCTGCACCGGACATCTTCAAGACCATCTCAAAGAAATGGGGAATGCCACAGATAGACCTATTCGCATCACCTCTCAATCACCAGCTCGAAAAATTCTGCACGAGGACATTCCACCCACTAGCATGGAAAGTGGACTCACTCTCCTTCAACTGGAAAGGCCTAACAGCATATGCATTTCCTCCTCTTCCTCTGATACACAAGGTACTACTAAAGATCAAGGAAGAACGTCCAAGGATAATCCTGATAGCCCCAAACTGGCCAAGACAACACTGGTATCCACTACTGAAGAGCATGTCTCGAAACAACATGTGGCCAATACCCCTGATGCCTTTGATGTTAACTCAGAACAACTACAGCATCATACATCCAAACCTAAAAACGCTGCAACTGACTGCATGGAACATCACATAGCAGCAGCTAATCCAGAACTTTCCCAAAGAGTTAAAGACATTATTCTTGAAGTACGCAGACCTTCAACAAGAAAGAACTATGCTGGAAAATGGAAAAGGTTTGTCATTTGGAGTACCGAAAGAGGAAAAGATGTGTCAAACATAGATATGCCTAACATTCTGGAGTATCTGGCCGAACTTCTTCATTCAGGCCTGTCCTACTCCTCCATCAAGATACATGCATCAGCTATATCAGCAGAATACAGCTTTGATCCTCCTGTTTTTTCACACCCTTTGCTCAGGCAGTTTCTCAGAGGAATCAAGAATGTAAAACCTCCCAGGAAACCACCATTACCAGCTTGGGACTTAAACTTTGTGCTAGAAAAGTTGACACTAGCACCCTTTGAACCAGCAGCAACAGCAGACCTACAACACCTGTCATGGAAAACTGCTTTCCTACTGGCAATTACTTCAGCAAGGAGGGTTTCAGAACTGCAGGCCTTAATGGCAGTGCAACCCTTCCTAATCTTCCACCAAGACAGAGTGTCCTTGAGGACTAATCCTACATTTATGCCTAAGGTGGTATCCAGAGTATCTTTAAACCAGGCAATCCACCTACCTTCCTTCTTTCCCAACCCACAAAACAGAGGGGAAAGAATACTGCATACCTTGGATGTACATAGACAGCTACGCTACTACTTGGACAGAACAAAAAATAGCAGAAAGACTGACCAACTTTTGTAGCCTATGCAACTGGAAGGGAAGGAAAAGCTATTTCCAAACAGACAATCTCCAAATGGATAGGAAATTGCATACGATACTGTTACTCCTTCCATGGAAAACCAATTCCACAGAACATAAGACCTCATTCTACAAGGGCAACAGCCACTACCACAGCCTTCTTACGAGGAGTGGCAACCAAAGACATTATTGAGGCGGCTACTTGGACCTCCGTGCATACATTTGCCAAGCATTATAATTTGCCTCTTTATTCCAGATCCCGAGCAGGGTTTGCCACTGCTGTACTGCAAGGGATCTTAAACACACCATAATCTACCTTTATCCTCCTCCCTAGTTGGCTATGGTATTCTACCCACTTGTTATGACTGCAGATGCATCCATGAAGGACATAGTACAGTTTTGTACCTACCATAAATGTAGATGTCCGAACTGGATAGCATCTGCAGTCAGGATTACCCTCCCTCCTTCCCCTCTGTGGTACTCCTAGGGTGTTTACCCTCCTAATAGCTAGCTGTTGGGGGGGGAGTCTTTTATGGTGTATTTGTTTGTATATATGTACATATATGCTTATTGTTGTGTTTACCTCTATGTATTTGGAAACATTGGCATCTATCCAAATTTTACCCTGCAAGAGGGCTACTGGCATCTGGGGCAAGAAACACTGAGGAAAATGGCGTCGGCTGATGCTTTTATACCCGAAGACCAGCAGAGATGACGTCGGGCGGAGTGCGACATCAGCCGAAGCCAGACCCGGACTTTGGAATCCGGCCGACTGCAGGGCTGCCTGACGACAGGACAACCCACTTGTTATGACTGCAGATGCTATCCAGTTCGGACATCTACATTTATGGTAGGTACAAAACTGTACTTTGTGTTGCAGTCCCCCGGCAGCGGGGCCCCAGGGCCTGAGGATACCCTCTTCGGGGGTTCCCTTCTTCCGGGGGGTCCGTCTGAAACTGCTTCGGACGAGCCCCCACGGAAAAAATTGTGCAAGAGGAAGCACGTAGACTCCCAAGATGAGTCTGTTACATCGGATACTGACCTCGATGACGCAGAAGGGTCCCCCATATCATCTTCGGATGATATCTCTTTCTCAGATATCTTGGAGATTCTGAGACAGAGAGGAGATTGGCAGGCCAAAACCCCTTCAGCTGAGGAGTCAGTCTTCCTCAAGGCCTTCGGGGCCCAGCCCTCCGCCTCTTGGGTGTCTCCGCCCTTCGATGAACTCCTTGATTTGGTTTCTCGAAGGGCGTGGGAACACCCTGATTCTGTGGAACCGGTGCCTGCGAGACCCAATAAGTTTCTGTCAGCCCCCCCCCCAGAAGGAATTTCTGACGAAGGGTGTCCCTGTAGATGCTATGGTGGTGGCTTCTGCCACACAGCAGGACGTGGCAGAGGCTTCAACGTCTGTCCATCCTCCTAATAAGGATTCTAGGACCATGGATAGGTACGGGAAGCGTACCCTGTCTTCAGCGACCTTTACCTTACGGTCGCTGAATTATTTATGTCATTTTACCAGGCTCCAAAGGGACCTCCTTAAAGAGCTAAATGACTCCCTTACTGGTAATCTACCTGAGGCGCTGGCCCCTACTGTTGGCGCTCAGATGACTACCTTGTTATCCATCGTGAATTCGTCCATGAGGCTCATTTCTTATGCGGCCAAAGGGGCGAGTAGAGCAGCGGTAACGGGCGTTGCCCTCAGGAGACACGCCTGGTTACGCTTGTGTTCATTTGCGGAGGCCTTCAAGTCTTCTTTCGCCGATGCCCCCTTTGATGGGTCATCTTTGTTTGGACCCAAGGTGAAGGACACACTAACTCGGTGCGAGCAGGAGGGCAAGACTTTGATTGCCATTGGGGCCCGTTTTTCCGCTCCTTCTAGGCCTTACCCCAAGGCTCAGAGAGGAGGGAAAATGTGGTTCAGAAAATCTCAGAAGTCTTTCCCTACTCCACCCAGTGATTCCCCCTCCAGAGGCAGGGGGAGGGGAATTTCTGGAAGACGCCGCCCCAGAGGTGGCAGAGGCCCCCGTAATTCTGGAGACCGCGATTCCTTTCGTGGTTCTTCATACAACCAGCGTCCCTGAGTTGTTGCCCGACTGTGCAGCTCCGGAGCCAGTCGTGGGTCGGTTTGCGGCGCACCCACAAGCTTGGGAATCCATAACAAGCGA
Source organism: Protopterus annectens (assembly GCF_019279795.1). Classification (NCBI taxonomy): domain Eukaryota; kingdom Metazoa; phylum Chordata; order Ceratodontiformes; family Protopteridae; genus Protopterus; species Protopterus annectens. Next base: position 237,379,442 of record NC_056750.1, read on the forward strand.
TCAGTGGGTGCTTCGCATTATTACCGGAGGTTATATCATCCCCTTCAACAAGCCCCCCCTTTCCTTAAGGGAAATCCCGGACGTTCCACCCAGTCAGCGGGATCAGGCAGCAATAGAGGTTTCAAAGCTGCTAGAAAAAGGAGCCATCCAGCCTGTCCCCACCGACCAGATCGGATCAGGAACTTACTCAAGATTATTTTTGGTACCAAAAAAGACAGGGGACTTCAGGCCCATTTTGGACCTCAGTTCATTGAATCGTTTTGTGCAAAAGTCCAAATTCCGAATGGTCACCCTTCAATCCATTCTTCCATTGCTGGAGAAAGATGCATGGATGTGCTCCATAGATCTCCAGGACGCTTACTATCACATTCCGATAGCTCAAGAGTCCAGGAGACACTTATGCTTCCGCCTCGGAGTCAGTCATTTCCAATTCCGAGCACTGCTCTTTGGTCTCACCACAGCCCCCAGGGTGATCACCAAGTGTCTAGCAGTGGTGACTGCTCACCTGAGGAGTCTAGGATTCCAAGTGTTTCCATATCTAGACGACTGGCTCCTTACTGCCACCTCCGAGCATCTACTATTCCAGGCGCTCAACGCCACGTTCACCTTGGGCCGTTTCTTGGGGATTACGTTCAATTGGCAAAAATCTGTACTACAGCCATCTCAGCGTATTACTTTTATAGGCGCAGACTTGGACACAAAAAGGATGCGCGCCTTTTTACCGGCAGCAAGAATTCAGGTTCTACAACACCAAGTCAAATCCTGTCTCCCCCTATCAAGAGCTCCGGCCCATCAGATTCTACAGCTGTTGGGTTCGATGGCGTCAACCATACTCTTAGTCCCTTTAGCCAGACTTCACATGCGAATATTACAATGGCTCCTGTCGGTTCAATGGTCCTATCAGGAACTTCCTTGAACCATTTAGTCATGATCACGGAGAGTTGCCGTCGGGATCTGCATTGGTGGCTCCTCCAATCCAATCTCGACCAGGGGCGACCCTTTATTCCTCTATCTCCCGTTGCCACTGTGAGTACGGACGCCTCCCAGGTAGGGTGGGGGGGTCATTACCTGGACAGGTCGGTCCAAGGCACATGGCAAATCCAGGAAATGCATTTGCATATCAATATCCTGGAAATGAGAGCGGTACTCTTGGTGCTACAAGCTCTCCATCACGCTCTCCCGCATGGTCCGATTGCTATCCTATCCGACAACATGTCGGTAGTTTGGTATATAAACAAGCAAGGTGGAACCAGATCTTACCCACTATGCAGAGAAGCCATGAGACTTTGGCACTGGGCGGTAGCTACCAACCGCTTTCTAATGGCAACGCACATACCGGGGAAATCCAATGTGATTGCGGACAGATTAAGCAGAACCATTCTCTTACCCCACGAGTGGTCCCTCAACCAGAGAGTAGCTGTGAAAATCTTCGCCAAATGGGGCTTCCCTTGCTGCGATCTGTTTGCCAGCCCTCACAATGCGAAATGCAGAGAGTTCTTCACGCTGTTCCCCTCCCAGGGACGCTCTGACCCACATTTGGCCCCCCGGTCTTCTTTATGCCTTCCCTCCGGTTCCCCTCCTACCGAGGGTGATAAAGAAGGCCATTTACCTGGAGAGCGAGATGATTTTGATTGCCCCGCACTGGCCTCGTCAAGTTTGGTTCCCTTTCCTACAGAGGCATGCGGTAGAAGGTCCATGGTTTCTGGACCCGGTGACAAACCTGTTGACTCATCAGTCAGGACGGCTTCACCCATCTCTCAGGTCTTTGAAGTTGGCGGCATGGTTACTCCACTTCCATCCTTAGTCCGAGACGATTCTCTTTCTCCGGACGTGATCCACATATTGTCTTCTTCTCATAAACCTTCCACTGTCAAACTTTATTCCAGCAAATGGAAAAGGTTCGCCTTCTGGGCTCAGGAACGAGGTATAGACCCCCTTACTGCACCAGTATTGGAGGTTCTGAATTTTCTGGCCTCCCTTTTTCAGTTGGGCTCTTCAGTTTCTACCAATAAGGTTCAGCTAGCGGCTATCTCTAATTTTCATGCTTCCTTTGAACCTTCATTGATGTCTCACAAACTTTGTAAGGCTTTCCTTAAAGGAGCATGGCTCCTTAGGCCTCCAATATCTCACCCTTTCCCCCCTTGGGACTTGAATATGGTTCTTGCTGCCCTAACTGCCCGCCCTTTCGAACCAGCTGCTACCTGCGATTTGAAATTTCTGTCCTGGAAAACGGCCCTTTTAGTGGCCATAACTTCCGCCAGGCGGGTTTCAGAACTTCAAGCTCTATGTTCTGATCCTCCCTATTTGATTTTTCACAAACCTAGAGTGTCTTTGAAATGAAACCCCTCCTTTTTACCAAAGGTAGCCTCTTCTTTCTGTATTCAACAAACTATAGAGCTCCCTGTATTTTTTCCAGAGTTCTCTAATAACGCAGAATATATCTTGCATCAATTGGACGTCCATAGACAACTGCGTTTTTACTTGAATAGAACCGCTCAGACGCGGAAATCATATCAACTGTTTGTTTCCTTTGCAATAAACAAATTGGGTCAACCAGTAGCTAAAACCTCCATAGCTAAATGGATTAAAGATTGTATCTCTTTCATTTATTCACAGGCTAACAAAGAGCTTCCCTTTCCAGTCAAGGCTCATTCTACCAGGGCAATAGCTACTTCTGTAGCTTTTCACTCCAAATTATCAATAGATGATATTTGTGCTGCGGCTTCCTGGACTTCTCCGCACACTTTCATTTCTCATTACAAATTGGATGTGGTTTCTCGAGGCAGGGCTTCTTTTGGTTCCACAGTTCTCAGGAGTGTTTTCCATTGAGCCACCCGGGATTTAGGTGCTTGGGACGCTGTCCCATCAATTATGAATGTAGGTGAGATAGGATCCCATTACATCTTTTAGTTATGTACTTACCATAACTTCGGTTGTATGGGATCCATCTCGCCTACATTCATAAGTACCCACCCTCCTTCCCCCTTCCATTCGGATTTAGAGGAGATGTAGTTCCATTTGGAGATCTTCTCTTGAAGAACTTTAGTTGGTTGTAGTGACTACTAGTTTTTCTGTGTTTGCATGGATGTATGAAAGCGAACAAACAAGATCTGGGGAAGCAGGTGTAGTGCATCCTGGGATAGGGAGTAGCCCAGCCAATAAGAGACTTCGTTCTAGTGTATTAGTTGGCCGAGTCGGAGCCGATGGATCGGCTCCGAGCCCATCAGTTATGAATGTAGGCGAGATGGATCCCATACATCCGAAGTTATGGTAAGTACATAACTAAAAGATGTAATGTGATCCTATCTCGCCTACATTCAATACATATGGGTTCGGAGCCGATCCTCGGCCACTCGACCAATACAATAGAACGCAGTCTCTTATTGGCTGAGCTATTCTATATCCCAGGATGCACCACCACTAGTTCCCCAGATCTCGTTTGCCGCTCAAGAGCATAGACGTGGTCTCGGACTTGGCTGAGCTAAGTACTTTTAGTCAGATAAAACTTTTTGTCTGAAAATTCTCTCTTTTCCCCAAAAGCTGTTTTAACAGCTACTGTTGTGATACTGTTGTATTTTTATTGTGTGTGAAAGTTTTTCTTGTGACTTTTTTGAGGTAATCTGTGGTGATTGTGTCTGTTTGTCGACAGGAGGTTCCGTTTAAATTAGAGGGGCCTAGCCCTGTGAAATTTGTGTCATTTATTGTTGTGGTCGTTTTTTTCCTGTCAATTTAATTTTGGTGAAGTCACAATGTCTAAAGAACATAGGCCTTCAGGATTCAAAAAATGCACTAAGTGCGGGTATAAAATGTCGATAACAGATGATCACGCGCTATGTGTGTACTGTTTAGGGCCTAAACATCTTCAAGAGTCCTGCAGTGTATGTCACGCTTTTTCCTCTCGAGTCCTCCAAGAGAGGAAAAACAAATTAATCTTGAAAGGGCTGATTGCCCCATCCTTTGAGGAAGCTTTAACTTCTGGCTCTCCTACTTCCCAAAGGAAAAAGAAATCGTCGGCTCCGACCAGTCCGTCGGAACCGACAACAAAAAAATCTAGGCAGGCTTCTCCTTCGGCTCCACGGACTTGGAGCCGAGGGTGGAATAGTCTGCCTCGATGTCTCCTGCCTCGACTCCTTCAGTTTCGAGCCGAGCTCGAGCATCGAGAGGTGTGTCACCTTCATCGGCTCCATTGTCTTGAGCCGATAAGGGTTACATGCTCAGACACTTCCCTCGGCCGAAGCCCTTATCGGCTCCGAGAGAAGTTGAAGTAGTGATGGAAGCTTCCTCGGCGCCGATAGTTATGGAACCTTTACGGAGCCGGTCCCCTTGTCTATCGGAGCCGATGGAGAAGTCTTCTCGGACCCGATCGGTTTCGTCCCGGTCTTCGAGGATGTCCGGTTCGGACATAGACAGGGTACTACAGAAGCTTTTCCAGTCTCCAGTCTTCACCAAATTGATGTCGGCTCCGACCCAGTTGGTACTGGAGCCGACTGCCCATCCTACGTTGTCGATTCCTCCTCCAACAGCCTCGGCGCCGTTGGAGTCGGTGCTGGTGGATCAGGTCGAAGTAATTGAGTCGGCTCCGACTCTTACTTCTACCCCGTCTCTTGGGTCGGGGTTCGGAACAGGGACCTCCTCTGTGGGCCCGGGGTGCCGGGCCCGATTCTTTCGGTTCCTAGCCTCCCTCTCGGTGCCGGCTGCAGGGGCTCCGTCCGTTGTAGCCTCGAGGGTTGGACCTTCCCAGGATTCTGGGGTCCGCTTTTGATGCTATGAGGAGTGCCTTAGCCAAATCTTCTGTGGCTACTGACTTTTCACCACCACCTTCCATGGATTTGGAAACTGGTGCTTCGGAGTTCCCCTGTCTCACAGCGGAGCCCCTAGGCCTGAGGATACCCCCACGGTGGTTCCTTCTTCCTGGAGGTTCCTCCGGCGCTTCGGAGGAACCACCCAGATAGAAATTGTGTAAGAGGAAACACGTTGACTCCCCTGATGAGTCTCTTACATCGGATACCGACCTCGATGATGCGGAAGGGTCCCCAAAGTCGTCCTCGGATGATGTCTCCTTCACGGACATATTAGAAATCCTCAAACAACGAGGTGACTGGCAGTCCAAACCCCCTTCTGCTGAGGAGTCGGTATTCCTCAAGGCCTTTGGTGCTCAGCCCTCCGCCTCCTGGGTGTCTCCACCCTTCGATGAGCTTCTGGATTTGATCTCTCGAAGGGTGTGGGAACACCCGGATTCTGTGGAACCGGTGCCTGCTCACCCCAACAAGTTCCTTTCGGCCCCACCGGACAAAGAATTTTTATCCAAGGGCGTGGCAGTAGATGCTATGGTGGTGGCATCTGCTACCCAGCAAGATGTAGCAGAGGCTTCGACGTCCGTCCATCCTCCTAATAAAGAGTCTAGGAGTATGGATCGGTACGGCAAGCGTACCCTGACTTCAGCGGCCTTTACGTTAAGGTCCCTGAATTATTTGGCACATTTTACTAGACTGCAGAGGGATCTGGTCAAGGAGCTGTCAGACTCCCTCTCGGGTAATTTACCTGAGCAGTTAGCCCAGTCGGTTGGCGCTCAGTTATCTACCCTTTCTTCTTTATCTAACTCCTCCATGAGGCTCATATCTTATGCTGCTGAAGGAGCGAGTAGAGCGGCGGGTACAGGAGTTGCTTTACGAAGACAAGCCTGGCTTCGCCTGTGTCACTTTGCGGAGGCTTTCAAGTCTTCCTTTGCCGACGCTCCCTTTGATGGGTCCTCATTGTTTGGACCCAAGGTAAAGGACACCTTGATTCGCTGTGAGCAAGAGGGTAAGACTTTGACTGCTGTCGGAGCCCGGTTTTCCACTCCCTTCAGGCCTTATCCCAAGGCTCGAAGGGGTGGGATGATGTGGTTTCGAAAATCTCAGAAGCCTTACTCGCCACAGCAGAACGACTCCCCTTCTAGAGGCAGAGGAAGGGGAAATTTTTCTGGAAGACGCCGTCCCAGAGGCGGCGGAGGCCCCCGCAACACTGGAGACCGCGAGTCCTTTCGTGGCTGTCCCTCCTTCCAACATCCCTGAAGGTGTGCCCGACTGTGCAGCTCCGGAGCCAGTCGGGGGTCGTTTTTCGGAGCACCTAGAAGCCTGGAGACAGATTACTCCAGACCAATGGGTGCTTCGAATAATTGCCGGAGGATACACCATTCCCTTAGATCACCATCCCCCACCAACCCGAAGGATCCCGCACCCTCCACCCAGTCAGCGGGTTCTAGCAGCCTACGAGGTGTCAAAACTGCTGCGAAAAGGAGTCATCCAACCTGTCCCCGCAGACCAAGCCGGATCAGGGACTTACTCAAGGTTCTTTTGGTGCCAAAAGACCGGGGACTGGAGACCCATCTTGGATCTCAGCAAATTCAACCGATTCGTAAAAAAGTCCAAATTTCGGATGGTCACCTTACAATCCATTCTTCCATTGTTGGAAGAAGGTGTTTGGATGTGCTCCATAGATCTCAAGGACGCTTACTACCACATATTAATAAACTGGCCCAGAAGACACTTACGCTTCAGCCTGGGAGACAGTCATTTCCAGTTTCGAGCTCTGCCCTTTGGTCTCACTTCAGCCCCAGAGTGTTCACCAAATGTTTGGCAGTAGTGACTGCTCACTTGAGGAGTTTAGGATTCCAGCTGTTTCCGTACCTAGACGACTGGCTCCTAACTGCCACCTCCAAGCATCTACTTTTAGAGAATCCAACAGCCACTATCAAATTGGGCAGTTCCTTAGGGATCACCTTCAATTGGTCAAAATCAGTGCTGCAGCCATCTCAGCGTATTCTGTTCATTGGAGCAGAAATAGATACAAGACGAATGCGGGTCTTCCTTCCTGCAGAAAGAATAGAGACTCTTCAAAATCAGGTCCGGACTCTACTCAAAAGACTTTGGGCCCCAGCAAGGATGGTGTTGCAACTACTAGGCTCCATGGCGGCCGCCATTCTCATGGTTCCCTTTGCAAGGCTGCACATGAGGATTCTACAGTGGCTTTTGTCAGTTCAGTGGTCTTACCAGGATCTCCCTCTCAACCACCAAATACTGATTACAGACAAATGCAAGCAGGACCTTCGTTGGTGGCTGGTAACCGCCAACCTCAATCCGGGTCAACCCTTTGTTCCCCCACTCCCCGTCGCCACGCTGACTACGGACGCCTCCCGGACAGGGTGGGGGGGGGCATTGTCTTGGCAGGTCGGTTCAAGGCACGTGGCGCTCGGACGAGTCTGTTCTTCACATCAACGTTCTGGAGATGAGGGCGGTGCTATTAGCATTGCAAGCTCTACACGACCACCTTCCCCAAGCCGTGATTGCCATCCAGTCCGACAACATGTCGGTTGTCTGGTACTTGAACAAACAAGGAGGAACCAGGTCCTACCCTCTTTGCAGGGAGGCCATGAGAGTATGGGAGTGGGCGATTGCTACCAAACGCTACCTACTGGCAACGCACATTCCGGGGAAGTCCAACGTGATAGCCGACAGGTTGAGCAGAACTATTCTCTCTCCTCACGAGTGGTCTCTAAACGACAAGATAGCCTCACAGATCTTCTCGAAGTGGGGAATCCCTTGTTTCGATCTTTTCGCGAGTCCCCTCAATGCAAAATGTCCACATTTCTTCACCCTGACTCCTGCTGCGGGGGTGACACCCAAGGACGCTCTAGTCCACGATTGGCCCTCCGGCCTGCTGTATGCCTTTCCACCTATTCCCCTTCTCCCGAAGGTGATTCAGAAGGTGATTCGTCTAAACAGCAAGATGATATTAATCGCCCCGTTCTGGCCTCGGCAAACCTGGTTCCCCTTTCTACGCAAATATGCGTTAGACGGTCCTTGGTTCCTGGATCAGCTTCCGGACCTCTTGACTCATCAGTCGGGACGACTCCACCAGTCCCTCCCTGCACTCAGGCTAGCAGCCTGGTTACTCCTCTTCCAACCGTAGTGAGAAACCATTCCTTAGCCCCAGAAGTCATGCACATCTTATCCTCGGCTCACAAGGCTTCTACCAAGAAAATATATACTGATAAGTGGAAGAGGTTTGCCATCTGGGCCCAATCCCGAGGAGTGGATCCAGTGACAGCTTCCGTGTCGGAGGTGCTAAAGTTTTTAGCCACTCTATTTAACCAAGGGTCTTCGGTGTCCACCATTAAAGTACAATTGGCAGCTATCTCTAACTTTCATGAATGTGTTAATCCTTCCTTAATGAGCAACAAGTTATGTAAGGCTTTCATTAAAGGAGCTTGGCTGTTACGTCCCCCTACTGTTCATCTGACACCGCCATGGGACCTTAACGTAGTGCTAGGGGCTTTGACTTCGTCCCCTTTTGAGCCAGCAGCTACCTGTGAATTAAAGTTCCTTTCTTGGAAAACTGCCCTCTTAGTCGCCATCACTTCAGCTAGAAGAGTTTCAGAGCTCCAGGCTTTGTGTATTAACCCACCATACTTGGTTTTTCACAAAGACAGAGTGTCCCTCAGACCAAATCCATCCTTTGTTCCAAAGGTTTGCTCTAAACTGGCTCTTCGACAGTCACTAGAACTACCTGTCTTCTTTCCCAAATTTTCAGATAGGTCTGAATACGTCTTTCACTGCTTGGACGTCCATAGACAATTGCGTTTTTATTTGGACAGGACGCAAAAAAACCAGAAAGTCAGACCAGCTTTTTCTGTCCTTCTCCGATAACAGATTAGGTAATGCGGTCACTAAAGTCACTATTGCTAAATGGATCAGGGACTGCATTACTCATATTTATGCATCCTCGAATAGAAAACTCATAGCTCCGATTAAAGCTCATTCTACTAGAGCTATGGCTACCTCAGCAGCATTTCATTCTAAACTTTCTATTGATGACTTTTGTGCGGCTGCCACGTGGACCTCCTCACATACTTTCATTTCTCACTACAAATTGGATGTGGCATCCAGGGGTCGAGCTTCCTTCGGTTCCACAGTTCTCAGGAGTGTTTTCCAGTGAGCCTCCCAGGAATAAGGTGCTAGGGACGCTGTCCCATATGTATTGAATGTAGGCGAGATAGGATCACATTACATCTTTTAGTTATGTACTTACCATAACTTTAGATGTATGGGATCCATCGCGCCTACATTCCTAATAACCCACCCTCCATCCCCCTGCCTCATAGATCAGGAGAGACCGGTCGATTTGAAATCCAATCTTTCCTCTCTTGAAAGACCTGAGTATGTTATTCTAATGGTATGTCTCTGTGTCTATGAGTGCGGACAAACAAGATCTGGGGAACTAGTGGTGGTGCATCCTGGGATATAGAATAGCTCAGCCAATAAGAGACTGCATTCTATTGTATTCGGTGCCGAGTCGGAGCCGAGGATCGGCTCCGAACCCATATGTATTGAATGTAGGCGAGATGGATCCCATACATCTAAAGTTATGGTAAGTACATAACTAAAAGTTATTGGCCGTTTGGGCAGTTTTTCCATCTCTCTCAACTTTCTGATTTAAAAGCCTGCATTTGCATGTGTTTCTTTCCTGTAACTAGTCTTGTTCAGATACAAATTCTTAGTTTTAGCACTTGAGTTTGCTTATTCATGCTCAGCACTTGTACAGAACTTGTTGTAAGCACTAAATAAGCTACAAATTACTACAGTACTCAACCTTCCACTTTACCTAGAGGAAAACAGTTTTTATACTTATTTTCTCACTTGCTTATAGAAAAACAGCTCTTGTACTCACTTTCCTCACTTGTCTAGAGGAAAATAGTTTTTTATGCAGGCATGTCCATGGATCAGCTCCCAGTGTTCTCTTCTGTCTGTCTGATGAATCTGGGCATCTTGGGTCATTGTAGCAATTGCCTCATGTACACAGACAACCCTCTCCTCGTACCACCCAACACTACAACCTGTGAGAGATGCACTTTTCTAGCTAGACTGGAGGTTAAGCTGTCTTCAACCAAGACTGAACTTGACAGTCAAGAGGAGTAGGTAAACACTTGCACCACACTCCTCACATAGTCCCACTAAACCTGCACCACCAAAATCCACACATAGAAACACAAAAACATTCGCAGAGGCTCTCAATAATAATCTGCTCAAGCAACAGAGACCTCCAAAGCAGAAACGCAAGCAACCTCCACCCCCCAACACAACCCAAATGACACATAGCCCACAGACTCAGTTTGCCACACAACCACAGCCCATAAGGCAAAACAATGTACACAACACACTAGTCACAGGTGACTCTATAGTCAGGCACATTATGCCCCACTCACCAGGCTAAACAAAGAGAAGGTCTCTGTCAACTGCCTGTCTGTTGCCAGGATCTGCCTGCCACTTAACCCACACACTCAGGTCACTCCACAACAAGTACTAATATGACTGTCATTGTCCATGTTGGTGTGAATGACCTGAGACGTACCTCCCTGGACTACATGAAAAGAGACATGGAAGAGCTGTCCTGTCTTGTAGCCCCGGCAGGTATGACCCTAGCCTTGAGTAGCATCCTGCCATTGCCCAGAATGATCTCGCAGTACAAGGACAAAATGATTGACTTCAACAGTTGGCTAAGCTTCTGGTGTCATTCTAAGGGGATCCAGTATCTGTCTGCCTGGGACAACATGGTCGACAGACCATGATGCTTCTCCAGAGATGGACTTCACCTGTCACCCCGGGGATTCCAGATACTGGCTAAGGCTGTTGCCGCCCCTATAGTGCCCTTTTTTAGGCAATGTTCAAATGACAAAGTCAGCACAGCTCCTCGTGGTGTCCTGCAGAGTTCTACAAGCAGCAGAGAGTGAAAGAGTGACTTTCCTGGATTTATAAGTATTTTTTCTGGCTTTCGCTTAAATTACTGCATCTCAACTGCATTTCGCTTAAAAAACAGCTCTGCATATTGTTTTTACTGTACTTGTGTTGAATTTATACTGTTTGCACTTTAAAAAGTTATTTTTTGTTTAATTTAATTGTTAGGCTAACACACTCAAGTGCGCTAGCCGTTTTATAGCATTTACTGTTTGTTACTGCATCTTTTTCTCCTTTCCCTGTAAAAAAAAAACAAAAAAAAAATCCTTGTTTTCCCGCTTTTCTGAACTAGAATAGTCCAGTCTTCAGATTTTGCTGATCTCTGGGCTTTGTCTTAGTTCCTGTGCTATCCATATTATTATTTGGATAAGAGGAAGCTTCTTTGTTCACCAGTGGGAGTGGGGAGCACTGAGCAACCTATTTGTCCCAAGAGGATTGGTTCTAGCCCAGCAACTTGTTGTTATTGGCCATTTTGGGTCAATTCCTGGCTCTTTTCAACCCCCTGCTATAAAGCCCACTTTTGCGTGCTTTAGCACATTTTAGCGCAAAGTTGCTCATAGAGCAGCATAGGGCAGCGCCGCTTAATCAAGTTTAAACTATTTCTGGCTCCGCAAAGTCTGCTCTTCAATTTTTCCCTTAGAACTGTTCTACTTGCAATCTAAACAGCCTATACTCTATCTGAAAAGCTCAGCACTTGCTCCTAAAGCATTTTTTATACAGGTAAAGCACTGTTAAACAAAAGAAAGTACTTCATTCACCTAAATTCCCTTGAGTACCCATTTCCTTATAGGTCCTTTCTCACTCAGTTACACAGCAATCTTTTTCACTATTTCTAGCATGTCGAAGGGTCAGTTGCTGGCGTCCTCTCCTGTTCAGCTGGTGAATCTGGGAATCTTGAGGCAATGTTGCAATTGCCTCATGTACACAGACAACCCTCTCCTCCTCCCAACAAATACAAATATATGCGAGAGATGCAACTATATAGCCAAACTGGAGGCTGAGCTCTCTCAATTCAGTACTGGCAAGACCAGTCAGGAGGAGAAGGTAACCACGCACACCACAAACCCAGTCTCACATAGAACTATCACAACTGCAAACCAAACACATAAACACACAAAACATACTCTGAGGCGCTGATTAAAATCTACCAAAACAACAGAGGCCTCCAAAGCAGACACCCAAGCAACCGCCACCTCAAGACATAGCACATGCAACACATAGTTCACAAAGTCAGTGTGCTAAACAGTCACAGCCCTTAAGGCCAAACAACATGCCAGACACACTTGTAATAGGTGACTCCATAGTCAGACACACTGACGTCCCGCTCACCAGACTGAACAAGGAAAAGGTCACAGTAAACTGCCTGTCGGGAGCTAGAATCCGCCACATAACACAAGCACTCAGGTCACTCCACAGCAAGTACAAATATGACTCAGTCATTGTACATGCCGGTGTGAACGACCTGAGACGTACCTCCCTGGACTACATGAAAAGAGACATAGAGGAGCTCTCTGATTATGTACCCCAGGCCGGTATGACCCTGACCCTGAGCAGCATCTTACCCTCACCAAGAATGATGCCACAGTACAAAGACAAAATGATCAGTTTTAACAATTGGCTTAATTACTGGTGTCATTCTTAGGGGATCCAATGTCTGTCTGCTTGGGATGACATGCTTGACAAGCCACGCTGCTTCGCAAGGGATAGCTTGCACCTGTCACCCCTGGGCTTCCGGATATTGGCCAAGGCTCTTGCCACCCCCATAGTGCCTTTTTTAGGCAAGGCTCAAATGACAAACCTACCTCCCTAGAAAACACAAGTGGAAAAAAACTAAGGGTAATGCTGCTCAATGCCAGAAGTCTAAACTCAAGATGCACGCCCTCTAAGCCCTCCTCAGTATGGAGAACATCGATGTCTGTGCAGTGACTGAAACCTGGTTCAAGGCTCCTGAGAGCACCCCAGCACCATCAGGTTTTACCTCATATCATGCTTTCCGGCTCCAAAACTTGGACCGAACCACAAAAGGAGGGGGAGTATCCATATTCATCAAAGATACCCACACCTCCAGGTTAGTGGCAACGCACGAAGCATCGGAGACCATCCAGGTGCAACTAACCATAGGCAAAACTGCCTTACAGTTTGTAGCATGCTACAGACCACCCTCTCAAACTCAGGAACCCCACACAGCCTTCCTGAAGACACTGGAGAGTATGAATGTCTCTCCAAATACCATCATATTGGGAGACTTCAACTACCCAAACATAGACTGGGAACATTACTCAAGCCCCAACACCCTAGCTCAAAGGTTCCTAGAATTCATAAACTCAAATGCAATGGAACAACTAGTCACCATTCCCACAAGAGGAGACAATATACTAGACCGGATCATCACAAACATGGGGACAAAATGCTCCACACCGGAAGTATATCCCTCTTTGGTAAGATCAGACCATAAATTAATCTCACTGGAAATCCACATCCCGCCCCCACCCCTGCACAAAAGACCACAGTGAAGAACTTCTCAAAAGCCAACTTCACACTTCTTAAGACTGAAGTGGTATCCTTCAAGGCCCCTGGGCCAGTGGAAACCACAACCCACACTGCTGAATCCTTTGCAAATGCCTTCTACGGGCACCTTCAAGAATGCATGGATCATGCAATCCCAAATAAAACCAAGACCCATTCCCCCAAAGGCAGGCGCCCGGTCTGGTGGACCCCAGCCATAAACAAACTTTACAACAGGAGGAGGAAGCTACTAAATGACAGAGCAAAATCCCTAAAAGGGAAGGCATCTCTGATCAGTACTAGCAAAAAACTACGATCACTCATAAAGTCATCCAAGGCCAACTTTGAGAGAAAAATCGCAAAAGACACAAAAGACAATCACAAGGCCTTCTTTAGCTATGTTAGAAACCTGGGTGGAAACTCCCAGATATGCTCAGAGTTAGTCCAAAATGACACAAAATACACTGAACCCACTGACATTGCCAACATTCTGGCAGACAGGTTCAGTGCAAATTTCTCCTCCCCCTCCCCCCCCAAAAGGAGAAATAACTATCCCAGCAGAGTGTAGCCTCCCTAACATCTCAGATGCCCAGGTGAGAGCCGCCCTCTCTAAAGCTAAAAACACAGCATCAATGGGACCGGACGGTGTCCTGGGCTGTGTGCTACATGAACTCCAAGCGGAACTAAACCCACACATAAGGCTGCTGTTTAATCTTAGCCTTACTACAGGATACGTACCCAAAGAGTGGCGTACGGCAACAGTGGTCCCACTTCACAAAGGCGGTGCTTCTACGAACCCTGGAAATTACCGCCCCATAAGCTTGACGAGCCTGGTCTGCAAAGCTATGGAGAGGATCATTATGGAACTCATAAATAAAGACATTGGGGACCTACAGACATTGGATCCTACCCAATTCGGCTTTGTCAACGGCAGATCCTGCCTTTTAAACTTGGTCGACTTTTTTGAAACAGTCACTAAGGCCAATGATGAGGGTAAGGCTGTTCACACAGCCTACCTTGACCTTGCAAAAGCCTTTGACACAATACCCCACTCGGGCATCATAGACAAACTCACCAGCTTAAATGTAAACCCATATGTCACAAGATGGGTTGCAAACTGGCTCAAGGACAGAACTCACAGGGTCAGAGTTGCTGGAGCTATGTCAGACTCTAAGCCAGTCACAAGCGGTGTCCCACAGGACTCAGTCCTGGGACCCCTCTTGTTCGGCATTTATTTTTCCGAGGTACAGGCAAACATAGGAGGATTGTGGCTGACAAAGTTCGCAGATGACTGCAAACTGGGCCATAATTGATACTCCAGCGGACACAAACATCCTTCAGAGAGGCCTCATAGAAACGGATAATTGGTGCCAGAGCCATGGCCTTAAGCTGAACGCCAAAAAATGTATAGTCATACCCTTTGGGAAAAACAAGGTACCCACAAATTACCACATAGGTGGTAATCCATTAAGTACGGAAGAGGTAATCAGGGACCTAGGGACCCAGGTTGGCAGTAACCTCTCATTTGACACTCACATTGCCAAAGTGGTTAGGAAGACCTTCTATATTGCCCACCTTATCATGAAGGGTTTCACATCTAGATCAAGAGAGGTCATTGTGCCCCTGTACTCTTCTCTTATCAGGCCAATGATTGAGTACAATGCCCCATTTGGGATGTATCTTACCCGACACCTGCAGCAGTTGGAAAGACCCCAAAAGTTCCTCACCAAGAGGATAAAGGGTCTTAAACATATGTCATATGCTGCCTGACTGAAAAAACTCCAGCTCTATTCAGTTGCATGCTGCCTACTCAGAGGTGATCTGTGCCTGACGTACAAGGCCATGTCCAATCCAGAATTAATGGACATGCTCCACCTCAGAAAATCCAAATCCATCAGAGCCACGAGAGCAGGAGACTTAAACCTCAACACAGAAATAAATAGGATGTGCTGGAGGGACAGATTCATAACCCAGAGGCTCCCCACACTCTGGAACAGAATCCCAATCCATGTTAGGCACAGCCCCTCACTAACTCTATTCAAGAGAAATCTTGACGAGTGGATGGGAGATCATAGGTTTACCCCGGGGGTCATCTCTGTGTCACTACTAGACGGAGGCACAGTAAACTAAACCCTAAAAGGGCGTAGTATTCTCATCCTAAGGGGTGGTGAAAGCCACACACACTCTGGCT
The DNA here is from genome assembly GCF_019279795.1 of Protopterus annectens. Lineage (NCBI taxonomy): Eukaryota > Metazoa > Chordata > Ceratodontiformes > Protopteridae > Protopterus > Protopterus annectens. The sequence goes on from NC_056750.1 coordinate 237,394,910, forward strand.
AGGCTTATAAATGCCCTAGGGCAGATAGCTTAGTACGAACCTATGAACCTATCACCGTAACTGGAACAGGCAAGCAAAAACTAAGGGTAATGCTACTCAATGCTAGAAATGCACTCCTTCAAGGCATTCCTTAAAACGGAGAACATCTTTATCTGTGCAGTGACTGAGACCTGGTTCAAGGCCCAGAGAGCACCCCTGCATTACCAGGCTATAACTCATACCACACTTTTCAGCCATCTAACCTGGACCAGAACACCAAAGGCAGATGTGTGTCCATATTCAATAAGGATATCTACACTTCCAGGCTAGTTGCTCAATTTCAACTGGGTTCCTATTACGTTATCGAACTTCTAGTTCGAACCCTATGTGATTGAAACCATATAGTCAAACTTGCTGAAGTTTGAACACACATACAAAAAATAAATAAATAAATAAATAAAAGATGCAACAGTAAACTAACTTTTGCAAGCAGGGGGCAACCCCCACACCCCTCGCTCTTTAAATATGCCATCTCCGAGACCGCACTATAGTGCGGAAAGGGAATATTTCCCTTTAGTTAGTTTACTGTTGCATCTTTTATTTATTTTTTTTCAATGTTCGAAGTTTTGAAACTTCGAACAGACAAGTTCGATATTGTCGTGTTCGAAGTTTCAAAACTTCGATCACGTAATAGGAACCCATTTCTACTACCCCACCATTAACTGGGAAAACTACTCATGTACCAACTCCTTCGCTCAACGCTTTCTGGAATTCATAAATTCCGGTGCCCTGGATCAACTTATCCTCACTCCCACCAGGGGCAACAACGTCCTAGACCTAGTCATTACCAACATGAGTGACCGGTGTTCTACACCTGAAGTCAACTCCTCGTTGGTCAGATCCAACCATAAGCTAATACCCTAGATATCCACATCCCGCCCCCACCCCCCATTAGGGAAATTACGGTAAAAAATTTCTTCAAAGCCAATTTCATGCTTCTTAAGACAGAAGTGGCAAAGTTCATTACACCCATGCAGATGGACAGTACACTTGCAACTCCTGAATCTTACACAAATGCACTCTATAAGCACTTGCATGAGTGCATGAATCTTGCTATCCCAAACACAACCAAGATGCTATCCTCCAAAAAAAGGAAGCCAATCTGATGGTCCCCTTCCCTAAACAAGCTCTACAACAGAAGGAAGAAAGTGTTGGAAAAGAGAGTAAAATCCTACGAGTGTAGGAGCTTCCTGGTCAGCCTCTGTAAGAAGATGAGATCCCTTAAAAGATCCTCCAAAGCTAGCTATGAAAACAAAATTGCCACTGATTCTATGGACAACCACAAAGCATTCTATAGCTATGTCAGGAATCTCAATGGCAACACCCAGATCTGCTCTGAGTTGCTGCACAATGGCACGAAAATTACAGAACCAACTGATATTGCCAATATCCTGGCAGATAGGTTCAGTGCTAACTTTACCCACCTCTCACCCCCTAAAGGGGCCATATCTATACAGGAAGAATGCAGAGTCCCTGTAATCACAACTAAGCAGGTAAAAGCTGCACTCCCTAAAGCCAAAAACACTCCGTCCTTGGGACCAGACAACATCCCAGGCTGTGTTTTACACGAACTTCAGAACGAACTGGCTCCCCACCTAAGCACCATGTTCAATCATAGCCTCACGTCAGGCTTTGTGCCCACTGAATGGCGCACAGCAACAATTATCCCACTCCACAAAGGGGGAGCCACCACTGATCCTGGGAACTATACCCTATTAGCCTGACAAGTCTGGTCTTTAAGGCCGTGGAATGTATCATCATGGAACTCATAAACAGATACGTTGGTAACCTCCAAACTCTGGACCCCACCCAGTTCGGGTTTATAAAAGGCAAATCATGCCTCCTGAACCTGATCAACTTCTTTGAGTGAGTCACCAAAGCCGTAGACGAGTGTAAGGTGGTTCACACAGCCCATCTTGACCTCGCCAAGGCTTTCGAAGCCATCCCCCATTCTGGAATTTTAGCTAAACTCACTAAACAAGGTATAAATCCCTACGTCACTAGATGGGTTGCCAACTGGCTCACTGACAGAACCCCCACTGTAAAAGTTGCAGATTCCAAATCTGACTTCAATCCAGTGACAAGTGGAGTACCACAGGGTTCAGTCCTGGGACCTCTCCTGTTTGGTATCTACTTCTCTGAAGTACAGGCTAACACAGAAGGCCTTTGGCTAATGAAGTTTGCAGATGACTGCTAACTAGGAGCCATAGTAGAGTCCCCAAATGATGTGGACATCCTACAGAAGGGCCTCACTGAGACAGATGCCTGGTGTCCGAGCCGTGGCCTCAAGCTGAATGCCAAAAAGTGCATTGTCATCCCCTTTGGTAAAAACTCTGTACCCATGAAATACTACATAGGTGGCAGTCTACTTAACTCCTAATGTGTGATAAGAGACCTTGGGACCCAGGTGGACAGTAGTCTCTCCTTTGATAATCACATGGCCACAGTAGTCAGGAAATCCTTCTACGTGGCACAGCTCATCACAAATGGGTTCTCATCCAGGAAAAAAAAAGGTCATTGTTCCCTTCTACTCGACACTCATTAGACCCATTATAGAGTACAACGCCCCTTTTGGAATATACCTCACAAGACATCTGCAGCAGCTGGAAAGGCCACAGAAGTACCTCACAAAGAGGATTACTGGCCTCAAACAGATGCCCTATACTGACTGTCTCAAAAAACTCCAGCTTTACTCTGTAGCACATCTCCCACTCTGAGGTGATCTCTGCCCAACATATAAAGCTATGTCAGAACTGCTAGACATGCTACACCTAAATAAATCTCAATCCCTCCGAGCTACACACTGTAGGGACCTAAACCTTGTCACCACAATAAACCAGGTCATGCTGGAGGGATAGATTCCTGTCCCAGAGTCTTCCCATACTCTGGAACAAGCTACCCATCTATGTCAAGCAATGGTCCTCATTAGCACTCTTCAAGAAAAATCTTGATAAATGGATGGGAACTAGGAAATACACTCCAGGGATCACTTCTGTGGCTCTGCTTGACAGAGGTACAGGAAAATAACTTTCTTGGGTGGCGTAGGCCAAGTAACCTTGTTGGCTAGGCTTACTTAGGCCCTTGGGACGATAGCCTAGTTACCTACCTATGAACCTATGTATGCACTGGACATCACAAATATACTTCTCGTTAAGGACTTACGGCATAAAGGTGATGTACGAACACGGTTATCCAGGACTTCTTTGCCGCCAAATTGAACACCATCATCGCTTGTTGGTCTGGTGAATGCCCTTTGCTTTGCTGAATACTTAGCCATCAGATAAGTGCCCTGTTGGGGTCTTTTTTCTTTTTCTTTTGGTCTTGCTCTTTTTTGGTTACCTAGAGTTCATGTCATCCAAGAAGGGAAAATGTCAGTGTGGGAGGCAGATTCCCCATAAGGATCGTCACAAACAGTATCTTTTTTTTTGGTCTGGGTGCAACCCTACGTCATGTAGCATTTATAAAGCGGTTATGCCTAAGAATCTTAGATGGCCAGGAAAGACGGCTGGTTTCTATCTCAACCAGAATCTTAAACTGTTAGCTTAGAGTAGCATGATGGAATCTTCTAACCCCGAGGTACTGCTAAGTAAGAAGTCTACCAAGAAATCTTGGCTGAATTCTTTGGCTGTCCAGCCTCCACTAGACATTTCTCTAATATCAGGTGGTATCTCTGTAGACTGTCTGTTGTCTACATTGGATTCCTCTGCTGCGACCCTGGTAGAGGCTGGCATGGATCCTTCATTTCACATGTCCTCTGAACCTTTGCAGGTGTCTGCTCTGGACTTTGAGGAGGAACTGCTGTTTATTATCTCTGAAGGCCCTAGAGGGATTCCCCAGATTTTGGTCAGGGAAGAGATTCTGGGTCCTCTTATTGAATCTCATCAAGGGTAGGAACCTCTGGTGTTTGTTAGGACTGACTTCCCTACCATGAAAAAGCAGACTAATCATACTTCTGTACACCCTAAGGATCCTCAAAGGAATGGCAGGAGTTTGCTCAGGGCCTGTTTAATGTTTTAGTGGCCTTGAAGCCTTCCCAAGGAGTTTCTGTACCTACTTCCACTTGGACTTCAATTCCTTTCAAACAGATTAGGGAACCTAATTCCTCAGGTGAGTATTTACAGTCTGATGATGGGGCCTTGTCTTACTCTTTCCAGATGCTTTTGCCTTTGGCTTATGGTACTGATGAAGAAGAGTCCATTAGTCCCGAGTCTTCTTTTGAGGAATTGTCTTTTGGAGATACCATAGCTAGAATGATGGAGTACTTTAAGTGGGATTTTGTAGTGTTTGTTATCCAGAAAAGGTATTATGAACTGCTTCAGGTGAAAACTTCTAAATCTTCAGTACTACTTCCTGTTTTGGCTGCTTTATTAGACACATTTATAGCTGCTTCTGAATATCCTGATTGTCAGCATCCTGCTGCAAAGAAACCTGACAGATTGTATAAGGTTCTTGAGGGTTATCAGTTCTTATTCAAGTGTCCTTCTGCTGACCCTGCTGTGATGTCGGTCACCTCCAAGCTTCTGCCTTTAGATATAAGATAGTAAGATAGTGGAGAGAATTAGTAAGAAGGTTTGTATTGCCTCTCCCTGGCCTTTTGGGGCCATCAATTACCAGAACCACATGACCAGATATACTCTGGCCTTGATTGCCCAGGCTTGTCAGGTTATTTCCAACTTCCAATGTTCTGAAACAAAATCATCTGCTCTATTTTGGGTTCTGCCTCTCTGGTGGCTTGTCACTCTGTCAAGTGTAGCTATGATGATGCATCTTGCTGAGCTCTTGTCTGTGGGTCTGTCAAGAAGCATTATTCTTTGTTTCGCCTGCAGTTTTTATCTGAAGACATTAATGCCAAGTTGCTGGATGATACTTTGGATAATAAAGATCTCTCTGGGACTGCTGCTGCTATGTTTTTCTCTTCAGAAAAAAAGGTAAAGCTTTGCAGTATCTTAAACATATTTTGTTGCCCCTATCCTAACTTCCATAGGAACTATCATACTAGGTCTGCTTTTGTTCACAGGCAGTCTTGTCAGGCCACTAAATGCAAGGAGGATGGCAGGTGTGCTCCTCCTGCTAAGTCCTCTCAGGCTCCTGTGGCTTTTAAGCCTCCTTTGTCTGACAAGCTTTCTTCTCTTTGACATTTTGCCCCCCTTCCCCTTGGCCAGATTTCCTTGCCCCTTCAGCTGTCCCCTCTGTCTTCCAAACTGGCGTGTCATCACCTCAGATTCTTGGTTTCTGTCTGTCATCCGTCATAGTTACTTCATGGTGTGGAAGTCTCTCTCCTTTTGGGATTTGCTAATCTCCTCTGCAACAACTTCCTCATTTCTCAGGGGTCCTTGGGTCGCTGGTGCACCAGGGAACTATTCAACCTGTGCCTCCTTCCCAGTTAGGAAAGGGATTTTACTCGAAAGGAGGGTACTTAGAGACCAATTCTAGATCTCTCTTTGCTTAATACCTTTTTCAAGGTGCTTTCCTTTTCGGATGCTTAGTCTTCAAACCCTGTTTCATCTGATCACTACCCCAAACTTTTCTGGTGTCCTTGGATCTGAAGGATGTTTGCCTTCATATTCCTGTTCACTCTAGTTTCAGGAATTTTTATGTTTCTCTGTTTCTTCCTCTCATTTTCAGGTCTTTGCTTTGCCCTTTTGCCTCACTACTGCCACAAAGGTGTTTACAAAATGCCTAGCTCCTGTGATTGCCTTTTGTAGGCTCCAAGGCATTCAGAATTTTCTTTATCTAAACAACCTGTTGCTTCAGACGATTTCTCCCAGTTATCCATTACAGGATCTGGAGTTCACCATGTCTTTCCTTCAATGTCTGAGGTTCGCTGTCATTTTTCAAAAATCTGTTCTGACTCCCTCTCAAGATCATGTGTATCTGAGTTGCAGGATTTAGATAGTGCCAATGTTGCCCTCTTTTCCACCTCCAAGGTTCTGTCCTTGACTGCTTTCTTTGTCTCTCCTTTTGCCCGCTATTTCATCCAGAGATTTTCTTCGAGACCCGGGATTCATGGCCTCTTCTATTCCAGTGCTTCCTTTTGCCAGGCTTCACATGCTGAAGCTTTAATGGTACCCCAAGTTAGTTTGTTTTTAGCATTGTCACACTCTGGATTTCAGTATGCTTTTTTTTTTTATTTGTCTAAAGTGGGAATTTGAGTGGTGTATTCAACAACTTTCCCTCAACCCAGGCCTGCCCTTTCAGCTTCCAATTCCTTCTCAAGAACTATTCACCAGTGCTTCAGATATGGGGTGGTGGGCTTATTGTGGCCACCTGAAAGTTGTGTCACTGCACCCCCCCCCCAATCAAACGTCAGACCATTTCAACATCAGAGAGCTCTGATTCTGGCCCTTTGGTCTTTTGACCCCATGCTCTCTCCAGGCCCTCTGAAGGTTTACATAGACAACACCGCAGTTTTGTGAAGCAGGGGGGCACCAAGTCTTACCTTCTTTGCATTCTAGCTTTTCAGGGCTGGGATTTGGCTGTCAAGTTATCCATTAACTCTTCAGGTTGTGTATATTCCTTCAGAGCACAAACAAGTGTCAGTCTTTGAGCATACAAAAGCTCACAAATGAATGCTTCACGGAGATGTATTTCTGGACATAGTCCATCGCTGGAGTATTCCTCAGGTAGATCTTTTTGTGTCCCCTTTGATCAGGCAGCTCCCTCTTTTCTGTTCTAGAGTGCCATGCCATCTGGCATGGAAAATGGATGCTGTTTGTTTTCCTTGGAAGTGTATGTTTTTCTATACCCCCCTTTCCCCTACTTCCAGAGTTCTGCAGAAGGTTCATGCGGACTCCCCAAAAATCTTGCTAGTTGCTCCGTTTTTGCCAGGACAGCACTGGTTCCTCCTCTTAATGCATCTGTCCAGGGGCAATCACCACAAGTCACCTCACTGGTTGGTCCTCCTCACACAGGACAAGGGAGTCATCCGCCCATCCTTACTTGTCCATTTTTTCAACTGACACTTTAGGTAATAGGTGCCTAAAAGGGATCAAAATGCTATTTTCTGAGGATGTGCTCAGGGTTTTGCTGGAGGCAAGAAAATCTGCAACCAGAAAGTCTCTTTATTTGTCCAAATGGAAGAGATTTTCCTTCTGGTGCCATGCTAATAACCAGGACCATTTTCAGTGGGGGCCCCTCCTGCTTCTCTTTTGTGTGAATTGCCAGACTGAAAGCCCATCTGGCAGCTATTTCTGCCTGTCTGCCCTTGCATCCTCCTTTGACATCTCATCTTGAAGTCACAGTTTCTTAAAGGGGTCCTGCATTCCTAGACCCTGTGGAATTATATTTCTGCTCCTTGGGACCTTATTTTTTATTTATTTATTTTTTTTATAGAAAAAAATAGCACAGGCTCTTTTTGAGCCTGTAGGTTCAGCTTTTCTGCAACATTGTATCTGGAAGACTGTCATATTGCTTGCTGTTACGTCTGCTTAGAGGGTTTCTGAGCTTCAGGCCCTTATGAGCATCCCTCCTTTTTTAGTTTTTTTCAGAGGGACAGGGTGTCCCTTTGTTCTAATCCTTCTTTTTTGCCCGAAGTTGTTAATGAGTTGTCTCTGAATCAGGCAGTGCAACTCCCTTTGTTTTTTTTTTTCCTTCTCAGTGTCCCAGTGAGAGGGTCCTTCATACTTTGGATTTGAATAGAGACAGCTCGGGTATTATTTGGTTAAAACCTAGGCTATTCATAAGTCTGACCAGCATTTTGTTTTATTTCATCTAAGAGTAAAGGGTTTGTCTGTTTCTAAGCAAGCCATCTCCTCCTGGATTTCTAAGGTCAATTATTTTGTTGTTATTCTTTTCATGGCAAGTGTCTTATCTACTTCAGTCAGAGCTCACTCTATTAGGGCTCTTGCCTCTTCTGGCTTTCTTCAAGGGGTTACACACCAATTCCATCCTTGAAGCTGCTATTTTTGTCTTTAGTGCATACCTTTACTAAGTTTATAAATTGGATACGGTTTCTAGGGCCAGAACAAGTTTTGCTGGAGTTGTTCTGCATAGGTTCGTTGAGGGCTCTTCCCAGCTTTCCACCTCCTAATTGTCGTCTTGAGCTTTTTTACTCTCCATAAAGTGAAGAATAGTGCAACAGTGATATTGAAATACATAGTACAGTTCTGTAAAATCTTACCATTACATTAGGTATCCTTATGATGATAGGAGGTACTGCCAGCCATGCCAGGAGAAGCAGGGCAGTGGATGTGTAGCATATGCCAGTACAGCTAGCTGAAATTTTGTGGTTTCACAGAGAGGGTGCTGGAGGACTTGGCTTGGACACTCTGCTGAGGACCTAACCCTACAGCTGTGCCAGTGGGGGAGTCTTATTGGGGACTTGGAGGGACACAGAGACACCCAGACCCCGGGCTCTGTGTGTGTGTGTGTGTGTGTACCCTGTGTGCTGTTAAGGGAAGTTGTGCGTGATGCAGAGAGGTCTGCATCTGGAAATACTGAGTGTATCCATTTGTATTCCAAGTGAACGTCCCTCTCCAGTGTCGGTGGTGAGGACTGAGGTCCTTGATTACTGGCCCAGAGTGGGGACATCACTGTCCTTCTGTTCACTTTTGCGGTATTTGCTCCCTCCCTCCTCCCCCTCTTTTGTCTTTTCTTTGGTTTACGTGCTGGTCATGGGTCTACCTTTTCCATCTACATTTTCTTCTGGATGTGCATGGCTTCATCTGACCTTTGGAGACTGTTTTCTTCTGGGACAATTCAGTTCTGGGTAACTGCGTTCACATGCCACCTTTATGTCCTAATTCCTGAAAGTGGAGCATACGTGTGACATATGGCACATACAAGATCTAAAGGCATTGGTATATTGGCTGAGCACTGAGCTATCTTTTGCAGGAGGTTCTCAAGATGAAGAATACTACAACAGTGAAGAGAAGGACATCTATTGTTATGGTAAGATTTTACACAACTGTACTTTTTATCTGCTCTAATTGTAAATTATTTGTTTTGCAAGCATTCCATGATCAATATGATCTTCTTTAGCATCATAATTCAAAGGTCTGTTTTCTTCTTTACTTGTATATGATGTTCTTGAAAGTGCTCCAGCATGGATGAGTTCAATCTTCATGTGCAAAAATGCATCCTAACAATTGAAGACCTTGTTTAATTTAGTGGCTGCTCTACAAATAATTATTTTTTTCTTTGGAGTTCTTGACTTCTTGTTTTAGTATTGTTTTTTGATATAAGTAGGCTTCTGTTTCTTTTCTGTAAGGAATAAATGTATTGATTTAACACTTGCCAAGATCTTTGTCTTTTTTTCATGTTAAGGTGCAAATCCACAGTGATTGTTTTCACATTCCACAATTGATGTAATGTGGTATCAGCATTGCAGAGGCTGTGGATATTTTTTCCATTTTTGACACTTCAGTTTTCTTCTTTCAATTCTTCTCTGATGATGTGTTTTGCTAAGCAGGTGTAGGGCAAAGGCTGTAACCTTGTGATATGCCTTTACCAATTGTAAACCTTTCTGTTCCTCATTCTTTTTGAACAGTTGCTTTTTGGTAGATATAAAAATTGTGTATGGAAACTGACTGGTATTATAGCACCAATGCTTCTCCGTGTTGCCAGGAGTTTTGTATACTTTATATGGGCAAAAGCTTTGCTGTACTCCTTGAACATGTCAATATCCTTTTGTGTTTTTTTTTTCCTCAAGAGTCTAACTTCTGTGATGATCTCTTGTATTTTGCCATTTCATGATTCCTGCTTACTCTCGTTGTACGTCTGATTTCAAGTATGACTGTAATCTTGTTTTGAGGAAAATTTTGTTATGTGGGCTAGAGTGACAGTGTGATTTCTGCAATCCTTGGGCTCCCTTTTTTTAATAGTGACGTAAACTCGGACCTTTTACAGTCATCTAGCCATGTAAGTACAACAGATGCATCAGAACTGCATCAGCGTACTGCAGTAATAATTCAGTGGGAATGCCATCAGTTCCTGCTGATCTGTTTTATGGTAAAGCTTTCAGTGCTGCTGCTTTTTCTTTCATCATAGGTTCATAGCAGGTTATTAGGCTATTGGCAGTAGGGCTTTTATAAGCCTAGCCATGTTATACCCTTGATGTTCATCCTGTTACACTGCTGTAGTCATTACACTTGGGTTATCCTGCCGTCAGGCGGTCCCGCAGTCGGCCAGAGTTCCAAAGTCTTGGTCCGACGTCGGTTCCTGTCGCTTCTTCCCTGACATCAGTGCGCCAGGGGTATATAAGATGCATCCAACGCCATTTTCTTCAGTCTTACTTTCCGCGCAGTGCCCGAAGCAAAAGCAGTTCGCAAGTGCCGGTCGGCCGACTCCTGTGATTTTCGAAGTCGAATTTCAGATCCTAAGTCTTCAATAAAGCTAAGTACCCCGTTGGGGAAACTTTTTTCTTGCCTCAGACTGATGTCAGAAAAAGTTAATAATTCTATTTCTTGTGGGAAGCAAATACCTCATAAGGACTTCACTCTTACTGTATTCCATGCCTAAGCCCTGATTACGACGTCACTAGTCGGTTTTGTGCTAGATTTAACAAACGCACTATAAAATGACGTTTTGATTTTGCTTTGCACTACTTTGGCCCAAGGTTCAATTATACAATGCCGTCAGAACAACCGACGACCGCAATTTATAAAAAACGCAAAGACAAGGATAAAGACAAGCATCCGAGGTCCAAAACCCACGAAGCCTCTTCTAGGCCAGTCGCCGGTTCTCAGTGAGGCGCTTTCATAGCTCCTGACACCCGCTACCTCAGAGCCATGGGCTGCCTCCGACTCCCATGTGGAGACATCTAGGCCTCTGGAAACTCAAGGTATTGGGCCTACGGAAACTAATCCCTCAGTTGGGTCCGGAGCCGCTGAGCAAGCATCGGCTTCTGAGGGTGTTTTCAGACCTTTACAACTTACCATTAAAGCAACAACCAAGACAAAAACACCTTTAAAGACAAAGAAGCAAGTACAGCATTCTCCAGGACAGTCCTCCATGTCTAAGAAACAGATGCTCAAAATGGCCGAAGACCTCATTACTCTAATCAGGGGTTCCCATCCCCCTCCTGAGAAAAGGCCTAGGCAGGATACAGACTGATTCCTCTGATCAGGTTTCCATTTCCTCTGATTCCTCTTCAGACCAGGGATACTCTCTACCCCCGAATGAGGACTCTGATGCTGAAGAATCTATCCCTTCAGCCTCTCCTCCTGAGGATTACTCTTTTGGGGAAACTTTACATACCATGAAGGAGCATTTCCATTGGGAAAGTCAGGATTATTCAGAATCCAAGAAAAGGCTCAGGGACTTCCATTTATTGCCTCAGCACAGGCCCCTTGCTGTTCCGCCTGTGTTTGATATTGTGGATGATGTGTTCTCTGAATCCAGCTTATCTCCTGATTCTTTGCCCCCTGCTCCAGCCAAGCCAGATAGGTATTGGAGTCCCTGACTCTCACAAGTTTCTTTATAAAAACCCTTCTGCTGACCCAGAAACCATTTCCCAGAGTCCCAAAGGGGTTAAGGCTTCCATTGCAAAAAATCCAGTCCCCTCTGACAGAGATTCTAGAGCATTGGATAAATGGGGGAAGAAAGTTTACACTTCTGTAACTTTAGCAGTAAGGGCTTTAAATTGCCAGTTTCACATGCTTAAGTACCAACAATATTTAATGGCTCAGTTAAAACAGAAAATGCTTACAAGCTCAGAAGCTCTTGATTATAAAGAAATGCAGGATTTATTGCATGCAGTTGAACAGGTGGGAAAACATACTCTGCAATGTGGTTTTGATTCTTTAGAGGCCTCTTGTAGAGCCGCAGTTACAGGTTCTGTGATTCGAAGACATGCTTGGTTAAAAGAACAGAGTTTACCTGACCATGTTAAGGCAAAATTATTGGATGCTGCTTTACAGCATGACACCTTATTTGGTGTTAAGGCAGAAGAGGTGCTAAAGAAAATGGAGGATAAAGCTAAATCTATGCACAGTCAAAGATTTCTTACAGGTACAGCCACCTCGATTTAGCAGAAATTGGCCTACAACTAATTGGTCCTTTCCAGTGTCAGACAGGCCACAGAGAGGCAGATACAGACGCCCAAGAGGCAGATCTCAACCCCAAGGCTCTTACAGACAATGACAGTGGGGTACCTCAACCCCAAAAGGAGGTGAGGACAAGTCTCAACCTTACAGGAAACAGTCCCAATGACTTCCCCCTTCGTATGCCAAGCACTTCCCTTTTGGCAGCCCCCTTAGGGGGGAAACTAGCACTTTTTCCTCAAAATTGGCAAACAATCACCCAAGACAACAAATGGGTTCTGAATATTGTGTCTCAAGGTTACAGGTTCCACTTTCACACTTTACCAAGGCTAAAGGGAATGCCAAACCTGCCACAAAATCAATGGCCAGAGGCTCAAAAACAAATTTCAGCCCTCATGGACATGAAAGCTATTCAAAAAGTACCACGGCAGGAACAAGGACAAGGATTTTACTCAAGACTCTTCCTGGTGCCCAGAAAGGACAAAGCCTGGAGACCCATACTAGACCTTTCAACTCTAAATACTTACCTGGATGTTCCGAAATTCAAAATGTTGACACAACAGCATCTTCTTCCCATGCTGGGCAAGAAGGCTTGGCTTGTTACTCTGGACCTCAGAGGCATACCTGCATGTCCCTATCAGACAAGATTGCCGAAGATACCTCAGATTCAAAGCTGGTACAATGCACTACCAATTCTCTGCACTGCCCTTTGGCTTATCTACTGCACCCAGGGACTTTACAAAGTGCCTGGCACCAGTAATTGCATTTTGCAGACAAAAAGGAATTCAAATATATCCATACCTGGACAACTGCCTCATTCAAGCAGAGAAAAAGGACATTCTTCTAAAGCATCTGGCATTTGTAAAAAGGTTGCTAATTTCTCTAGGGTACACAGTAAATGAAAATCAATCAAAACTAGTGCCTTCACAACAGATAATATTCCTGTGTGCCAGCTTGGATGCAGTGGCCCAGATGGCTTATCTCACACCAGACAAACAAGGACAACTGACTCAATATTTTCAATTGCTGGCAAAAAAGTCCCATCTCCCTGCAAGAAAAATTCTGCAGGCCCTGGGATTCAGGGCATCATGCATACTACTAATTCCATATGCCAGACTGCATATGAGGAAATTACAATGGTACCTAAAAAGTGTTTGGTCTCAACATTCTCACTGTTTAGAAACAGTAATACCAATAATTCCCTGCCTACAACAGGAGTTTTGATGGTGGGCACAGGCATGTCACCTCAACAAGGGTCATCCTTTCACTCTACCCACAGCCAGGCAGACTCTAGCAACAGATGCTTCGGATTACGCCTGGGGAGCACACATGGCAGGAAAATGTATCCAGGGCAAGTGGACCACAGACCAAATGCATCTTCACAATATTCAAAAAGAGATGTTGGCTGTTCAGAATGCCCTAACAGCTTTCAAGGGCCTTCTGTATCCAGGACAATTATTATTAAGGACAGACAACACCACAGTAATGTGGTACATAAGCAAGGCGGCACTCATTCTTATCCCATATGCAGGCAAGCCATAACCTTGTGGAACACAGCTCTGTCTTATCAAGTTCATCTGCAAGCACAATTCCTGCCAGGAAAGAAAAATACTCTGGCAGCCGATCTCAGCAGAAATATCATGGACCCTCACGGATGGAAATTGAATCCACAAATCTTCAGCATGGCAACGCAAAAATCGGGGTGCCCAGACATAGATCTTTTTGCCTCCCCACTGAATTGCCAACTACAAAAATTCTGCACAAGGACTTACCACACACAAGCATGGAAAGTAGATGCTCTTTCGTTCAGCTGGAAAAGTCTAAAAGTTTATGCCTTCCCACCACTGCCTCTCCTTTCAAAGGTACTCCTAAAAGCCAGACAAGAAAAACCACAGATGATCCTGATTGCTCCAGACTGGCCACGCCAGCACTGGTACCCAATCTTAAAGAACTTAGCTCAAGGACCACCATGGATTTTGCCTCAAATTTCACACTTTCTGACTCAACAAGACAATCTGATCCTGCACAGTCAGCTCAAAACCCTAAACCTGGCTGCATGGCAGATTCATTAAACAGGCAACACCTCTCTCTAAAGCTGTTATGGATGTCATTTTGGAGTCCAGGAGGCCTAGCACCAGGAAATCTTACTCAGAAAAATGGAAGAGATTCTGTGCCTAGAACCAGGCTCAAAGCCTTGACCCTCTTGTCCCAAACATTCCTCAAATTTTACAATACTTAACTGAGATGCTGGACAAAGGCCTATCTTTCTCATCAATTAAGATCCACGCCTCTGCCATTTCAGCTCATTACAACACGGATCCTCGTTTATTCTCTCATCCCTTGCTAAAGCAGTACGTCAGTGGGGCTAAAAACATAAGACCGCCCCGGAGAGCACCAACACCAACGTGGGACCTCAATTTTGTTTTGAAAAAACTGATCTTGCCACCTTTTGAGCCAGCCAATACAGCCGATCTAAAATTTTTATCATGGAAAACAGCTCTGCTCCTGGCAGTAACTTCAGCATGAAGAGTCTCAGAGCTACAGGCATTAATGGCAGTGGAACCTTTTATAATATTTCATCAGGACAGGGTTTCTTTAAGGACAAACCCTACATTCATGCCAAAGGTGGTATATAGTGTGGCTCTTAACCAAACCTTACATTTGCCAATTTTTTATCCAAACCACCAGAATAAAGAAGAGAAACTTCTGCACTCTTTGGACATGCACAGCCAGCTACGCTTCTACTTGGACAAAACAAAAGCTTTCAGGAAAACTGAGCAACTATTTGTAGCATATGCTGCAGGATCATAGCACAAGGCTATCTCAAAGCAGACCATTTCCAAATGGATAGGACGCTGTATTTGTTACTGCTACACACAGCATGGAAAATCAGTCCCTAATAACATTAGGCTACAGTCTACCAGAGCAACAGGCACTTCAACAGCCTTTCTCAGAGGAGTACCAACCAAGGAAATTTTGGAGGCTGCAACTTGGAGTTAGTGCACACCTTTACCAAGCATTACCACTTGCCTCTTTACTCTAAATCCAGAGCAGGATTTGCCACTGCAGTTCTGCAGGGCCTCATAGCCAAGCCTAACTCTTTATAGACCAGCCACCCAACCTTAGCTTTGGGATTCTACCCAAGTGTAATGACTGCAGCAGTGTAACACGATGAACATAGTACAATTTTGTACCTACCATAAATGTAGGTGTTCGAGTGTTCACACTGCTGCAGTCCAGGTTACCCTCCCTCCATCCCCTCTGTCCTAGTTGGACTTATCTATACCTTTCTATCCTATATAACCTTTGTGGTGTATTTGCTTGTAACTGAAGGTATTGTGTTTATTTTTTATATAGGTTTTATTAGCAATATGTATTGCCTACCTACTTGGGGGCACCTGACATCTGGGGCAAGAAAAACTGAAGAAAATGGCGTGGGATGCATCTTATATACTCCTGGCGCACTGACGTCAGGGAAGAAGCGACAGCAACCGACGCCGGACCAAGCCTTTGGAACACTGGCCGACTGCTGGACCACCTGACGGCAGGATAACCCAAGCGTAATGACTGCAGCAGTGTGAACTCTCGAACATCTACATTTATGGTAGGTAAAAAACTGTACTTTCCCTTATTGACAAAGTTGTATGGTCTATATTTGCAGAGCGAGTCTATGATCAGTGGCGACTGCCCTTATCCAAAAGGGACGTAGGTGACAACCCGGGGGCAAATTTATGGTCTCCCATCCAGTTGTCTAAGTTACGTTTAAATAGGGTAATTTAGGAGCTTTGTTTTACGTGAATTGGGAGCTTGTTCCACAGGAGTGGCAATCTCTGGGAGACCTATCTGTCTGTTCAGCATGTCCTATTAATGTCACAGGCTAGGTTAAGATCCTTAGAGTGAGTGAATCTGGTCTCATTTAACTTTCAGATTTGCAGCATTTCCATTAGGGCAAGGCTGGAGACTGCTTTGTAGGCCAGGCACAAGTCTCCTTTCAGCAGCCTGTAAGATGCAGGGTACAGTGACAGGGCCTTCAGTCTGTCCATGTAGGCCATATGTTGAAGGCTCTGAAATTTCTTCTGAGGTTGCCCCAGCTGCTGCAGGTGTCTGGTGAGGTACATACAGAAGGGAGTGCTGTACTCTTAGTGGTCTGATGAGGGAGGAGTACAGGGGAGTTATAACATCCTTGGCTCTGGATGCGATGCCCTTACTGATGAAATGTGCAACATAGAAGGCTTTCCTTACCACTGTGGACACATGGTGATTGAAGTTGCTATCAACCTGTATTCCAAATCTCTCGCCACTGGGATGTTCATCGTGCATTACAGCTGCAGTAATCACATATGGGTTTTCAGCCGGCAGGCGGTCCCTCGGTCGGCCGAATTCCAAAGTCTTGGTCCGGCGTCGGTTGCTGTCGCGTACTCTTCTGACGTCAGGAAGGCAAGAGTATAAAAGACACAGCCGACGCCATCTTATTCAGTCTTTTTTGCCGCGCGGTGCCCGAAGCAGAAGCAGTTCGCAAGTGCCGGTTGGCCAGCTCCTGAATTACGAAAAAATTTGGAACCGAAGTCTTCATTAAAGGTAAGTACCCCATTGGGGAATCTTTTCTTGCCTCAGACCGATGTCAGAAAAAGTTAATAATTGTATTTCTTGTGGGAAGCAAATACCGCATAAGGATTTCCATTCCCTTTGCATACCTTGTTTGGGCCCAGACCACGACGTCTCGGGCTGCCGCTTTTGTGCTACCTTCAATAAACGCACTATCAAGCGTCGGGCGGAGTTCGCCCAGCACTATTTTGGTAAAGCGTTTAATTATAAAATGTCGTCGGATACTCCGACTACCGCTATGTCTAGAAAACGCAAAGAAAAGGACCGCCAGTCGAGAACCGTGGTCTCCACCGACACCACGCCGAAACAAACTCCACGCGGTCCGGTTCTCAGTGAGACGCCTTTGCAGTCCCTGACTACCGACTACACTCCCTCGGCGGGGTCTTCTGTACCCGAGACCGCTGGTTCTTCGGCCCTTTCCCAGACTACAACCGAAGCCCCTGCCCATGCCGAGCCTACCAATGTGGATAGATCTACATCCACCCATGGTGTATTTAGGCCTTCATCATCTTTCTCTATCAAGGCCTTCACTAAAGCCAAATCAGCCAAACAACTTACTAGGCCTGCTACACAAGGCCCAAGACCTGGGCCCACGCCTAAGAAGCACATGCTTAAAATGGCTGAAGACCTTATCACTCTTATCAGAGGCTCCCAGGCCCCTCCGGACAAGAGACCCAGAGTAGAGGAGGATTCTCCTACTTCTGACCAAGAATCCATTTTATCAGAACATTCTGATGCTGAAGAACACTCTTACTCCCCTTTCGAGGATTCGGATGCAGAACAGTCTATTCCTTCTGTATCTCCCCCTGAGGATTTTTCCTTTGGGGAAACCTTACACTCTTTGAGAGAGCACTTCCACTGGGAAGGCCAAGACTTTTCAGACTCCAAGAAAAGACTTAGGGAATTTCTCTGGTTACCTCAGCATAGACCTTTGGCTATTCCTCCTGTTTTGGAGGTATTGGATGATGTATACTCAGAGGCCTGCCTTAATCCTGATTCTCTGCCTCCTGCACCAGTTAAGCCGGATAGGTATTACAGAGTACCTAATTCTCATCAGTTCCTCTACAAAGGCCATAATGCAGACCCTGAAACTATTTCTCAAGGTCCTAAAGGAATTAAGGCCTCCACGGCCAAGAATCCACTTCCTGCAGAAAGGGAATCTAGATCTCTAGAAAGGTGGGGTAAGAAGGTTTACACCTCGGCCACCCTAGCCATGAGGGCCTTAAACTGCCAGTTTCATATGATTAAATATCAACAATTCCTGTTATCACAATTAAAGACCAAAATGTCACAGCCTGAACAACCAGATTTAAAAGAGTTGCAGGATATGATGCATAGTGCTGAACAAGTGGGTAAGCACACCTTACAATGTGGTTATGATGCCCTAGAGGCCTCCAGCAGATCGGCCGCTACCGGATCAGTCATTCGCAGACATGCATGGCTAAGGGAACAAAATCTGCCAGACCAGGTGAAAGCAAAAATTCTGGATGCACCTTTACATAAGGATGTTCTTTTTGGTGCTAATGCTGAGGATATATTGCGTAAAATGGAAGAAAAAGCAAAATCTATGCAAACTGTCAAAGCTTTCTTACAGGTTCAGCCACCAAGGTTCAGCAGGAATTGGCCTTCAAAAAACTGGTCCTTTCCAACCACTGACAAGACCCAAAGAGGCAGATACAGACGCGGAAGGGGCAGAGGACAACCCCAAGGGTCCTACAGAGGCAGACAATGGCAATCACCAGCACCAAGAGGAGGTGACGACAGTGCACAGCAGTACAGGAAGCAGACTCAATGACTCCCTCATTACCATGCCAAGCAAAATTCAACTGGCAGCACCTTTGGGAGGAAAACTGGCACTATTTGCAAACAATTGGAATATTGTCACAACAGACAAATGGATTCTGGACATAATAAACAGAGGCTACAAATTCCATTTTCACACTCTTCCAAAAATGAGAGGCATGCCAAACCTACCACAAAATCAAAGGGTAGAGGCACAACTACAAATTGCAAAGCTCCTAAACATGAGGGCTATACAAAAGGTACCTACACACCAACAAGCACAAGGTTTTTATTCAAGGCTTTTTCTGGTGCCAAGAAAAGGAAGCGACTGGAGACCCATACTGGACTTATCCATTCTAAACACATTTCTTCTCGCACAAAATTCAAGATGCTCACATTACAGCAACTCCTTCCCATGCTGGGCAAGGGGTTTTGGCTGGTAACATTGGACCTCAAGGAGGCATACCTGCATGTCCCAATCAGACAAAGTTGCAGAAGATACCTCAGATTTCTTGCAGGTTCAAACCACTATCAATTCTCTGCATTGCCCTTTGGCTTATCTACTGCCCAGAGTATTCACCAAGTGCCTGGCATCAGTGATTGCATACTGCAGACTTCAAGGGATACAAATTTACCCTTATCTGGACGACTGCCTGATCCAAGCGGACAGCAAACACGTACTTCTGAAACACCTGGCATGTGTGACACGCTTACTGCTTTCTCTGGGATACACCATCAACAAGGAGAAATCAAAGCTAACACCCTCTCAGAAAATAACCTTCCTGGGTGCCAATTTGGACACAAACACCCAGATGGCTTACCTTACACCAGAAAAACAAGGGCAACTATCTCATTACTTCAAAATACTTGCAAAAAGTACCAGGCTTACTGCAAGGAAAATCCTGCAGGCTCTGGGATTCATGGCATCTTGCATTCTTCTAATCCCATGCGCAAAGCTGCACATGAGGAAACTTCAATGGTACCTAAAAAATCTATGGTCTCAACACAGTCACAGCTTGGAAGTGGAAATTCCAATAATTCCCTGTCTTCAAAAGGAATTCATATGGTGGGCCCAAGCATGCCAGGTAAACACAGGCCTCCCATTCTGCAAGCCTCAAGCTACACAAGTCATAACCACAGACGCTTCAGATTACGCCTGGGGAGCACACATGAAGGACAGGTGCATTCAGGGCAGATGGCCCCAAACAGAAAAGCACCTTCATATCAATCAAAAAGAAATGCTGGCAGTGATAAATGCAATCACAGCGTTCAGAGAATTCCTGCATCCAGGACAACTGCTCATAAGAACAGGCAACACCACAGTAATGTGGTACATAAACAAACAAGGAGGAACTCATTCATACCCCTTGTGCAGACTAACCATGACTCTTTGGAACCTAGCTCTGGAAAGACAAATGAAACTTCAGGCTCAGTACCTGCCAGGAAGGGAAAATACACTGGCAGACACTCTGAGCAGGCATATGACAGACCCTCACGAATGGAAGCTACATCCACACGTATTCACAGAGATTGTTCAAGCGTGGGGAAGGCCAGATATAGATCTTTTTGCCTCCCACAGAAATCATCAATTAAAAAGGTTTTGCTCGAGAACCTTCCACCCAAAGGCCTGGAAAGTGGACGCTCTTTCCTTCACATGGACAACTCGGTCAGTTTATGCATTCCCACCACTACCTCTACTGCCCAAGGTACTTTTGAAAGTAAGAACGGACAAGCCGAGGATGATACTGATTGCTCCAGACTGGCCGAGACAACACTGGTATCCACTCCTGAGGAGCCTAACACACACTCCTCCGTGGCCCCTGCCTCTAACACCTCTACTGCTGACGCAGAACAATTTCAAAACCCTTCACAGTCAGCTGAAAACTCTCAGCCTAGCTGCATGGAAAATTCCTTAGCATCACATCAGACACTACTCTCCAAAGAAGTGCAGGATGTCATTTTGGAGGCCAGAAGACCATCTACTAGAAAAGCTTACTCCGCAAAATGGAAGCGGTTTTGCTGTTGGAATGAAAAACGAGGGCAGGACCCTAGAAAATTAAACCTACCTCAGATTTTACAGTACCTAGCTGAACTTTTGAGCAATGGACTTTCATTTTCCTCAATCAAAATACATGCCTCAGCAATCTCTGCAGAATTCAACATGGATCCTCCTTTATTCTCACACCCACTCCTACGACAGTTCCTCAGAGGGCTAAGAACATAAGACCTCCAAGGAAACAACCAGTGCCAGCTTGGGACCTTAACTATGTACTGGAAAAATTGACATTGCCTCCCTTTGAACCAGCTGCTTCAACAGAATTACAATATTTGTCCTGGAAAACAGCTTTTCTCCTGGCCATCACTTCAGCTTGTAGAGTATCTGAGTTACAGGCCCTCATGGCGGTGCAGCCATTCCTCATATTCCATCAGGACAGGGTTTCCTGCACCAACCCTTCCTTTATGCCTAAAGTGGTATCTAGGGTAGCCTTAAACCAGGCCATACACCTTCCTACCTTCTATCCTAACCCTCAAAACAAAGGGGAAAGGCTGCTTCACTCTTTAGACATCCATAGGCAGCTACGTTATTACTTGGACAGAACCAAATCCTTCAGAAAATCAGATCAACTCCTAGTTTCCTATGCTGTGGGGGGTCAAGGGAAACCTGTAACTAAACAGACCATTTCCAAATGGATTGGTCACTGCATACGCTTTTGCTATTCCTATCATGGAAAGCTTGTCCCTACTGGTATCAGATCCCACTCCACTAGGGCCACAGCCACCTCTACAGCCTTCCTCAGAGGAGTGCCTACTAAAGATATCTTGGAGGCAGCCACTTGGAGTTCTGTACATACCTTCACAAAGCACTACCATCTGCCTTTATACTCCAGAACAAGAGCAGGCTTTGCTACTGCAGTTTTGCAGGGCATTCTAGCTCAACCCAGTTCCGTATAGTACCTACCACCCTATGCATAGCTTTGGGATTCTACCCATATGTGATTACTGCAGCTGTAATGCACGATGAACATAGTACAGTTTTGTACCTACCATAAATGTAGATGTTCGAGGGCTATTACAGCTGCAGTACAGGTTTCCCACCCTCCATCCCCACTTGGTAAGACCTTGGGGTTTGAACAACTATTCATACCTGCTGACTGGGTTATCCTGCTATGTTTTATTTGCTTACTTTTGTGTATTAGACTTATTTATGTATTGCCTTCCTTTTGGGGGCACCTGACATCTGGGGCAAGAAAGACTGAATAAGATGGCGTCGGCTGTGTCTTTTATACTCTTGCCTTCCTGACGTCAGAAGAGTACGCGACAGCAACCGACGCCGGACCAAGACTTTGGAATTCGGCCGACCGAGGGACCGCCTGCCGGCTGAAAACCCATATGTGATTACTGCAGCTGTAATAGCCCTCGAACATCTACATTTATGGTAGGTACAAAACTGTACTTTTCAGCTAAGGGGGGCACTGTTAATATTGTAATTTGCAGGGACTTCTTTGCCAAAAGAGATGATAATGTGTGTTTTTTTTTTTTTTTTTCATTTTAGTTTGTCTGTGGCTTTGGCACCAATCATTTGTCTGTGCAAGGCCTTTTTATAGTATGTCATCGTCGCTTGGGGACTCGATGATTGCACCCAGTTTGCAGTCATTGGCGAACTTTGTAAGCTACAGGCCATCTATTTTCACCTGGACATTTGAGAAATAGATTCCAAACAGTAGATTCTTGTGATACACCACTGGTAAACTGGTCTGCTGGTAGAGGTGGAATGCCCAACTTTGCATGTGTTCTGTCGGTGAGCCCATTTGGCTACCCTTCTAGTGACATGTGGGTTAATTCCCACCTGGGTGAGTTTCTCAATGATGCCTGAGTGAGGGATTGTGTCAAAAACTTTGGTTAAGTCAAGATAGGCAGTATGTGCCGGTTTGCCTTCAGGGCTTTGGTGACATTCTCAAAGAAGTCCACCAGGTTTAATAAGCATGATCTACCCTTAACGAAGCCAAACTGGGTTGGGTCAAGAGTTTGAAGGTCACCTATGCCTTTGTTGAGAAGGTCCATGATGATTCTCTGCATGGCCTTGCAGATAAGGCTGGTTAGGTTTATGGATCTATAGTTCCCAGGGTCAGTTGATGGACCCCCTTTGTGCAAGGTAAATACTGTTGCTGTTTTCCACTTTGCTGGGACAAAGCTAGTACTTGGACAGTAGTTGAAGAGTGCACCAAGTGGTTCTGCTGGGTCCTGTTTTAGACCATTTAGTGGGCAGCCTGGGATGTTGTCCGGTCCTATAGAGGCTGTGTTTCTGGTCATAGTTTTGACCTGTTCTTTGGAGATACTAGGTAGAGGACTGGTGACTGGTAGGCTTCGGGGTATATCTGGTGGGGAAGGTGGTGAAGTTTGCTCCAGATCTGTCTGCTAGCAGGTTGGTGATGTCCTCAGGGTCAGTATGAGTGGTACCGTCCACTACTAGTTTAGCACAAAGCTGGGCCTTCTCTTTTAGATTTCTGATGTAGCTAATGAATGCCTTGTGATTATCCTTTGCTAAGGATGCTAGTTTAGCTTTGAAATTGGCTTTGGAGGACTTTACAAGATATCTAATCTGTTTGTTCAATCTGTGGAGGGTGCCCTTCCTCTGCTGAGTCATTTCCCTCTTGTTCTTTGACATGAGTTTCTTCCTCTTGTAACATATTTGTGCTTGATGTCCACCAGGGTGTTTTTTTTTATTTTTTTTGTGAGGACCTTGTTTTGATCTGTTCAGGTACAGCACAGGGCATTTGTGTACACCTCTGTATAGGAGTCCTTGTTGGCGGTGGTAGCAGGGGGTTTGAAACTATTTATGCCATCACATAGGAGGCTATAGTTTGCTATGGAGAAATTTTTCATCTCTTTTGCTCGGGCGGGGGGGGGGGGGTTCAGGTATGATTGTTACTTCGAGCAAGACTGATTTATGATCAGACTTTACCAGGGAGGGTAACACGCAGGTGGTAACGCAGAGACCCCCTTTGTTGGTGAGAACTATGTCTAGGACATTCGAGCCCCTTGTTGGGGTGCAGACTGTCTGTTCTAGAGCATTTGTATGTATGGTATGACCAAGATGTTTGGTTGTATAGTGAGTGACTCAAGTAGGTCCAGGTAGGCAGAGTGGTTCTCATGGTTCATAGTGGGGGACAAATAGCTAACAATGATATGGAAGGGGGTTTTACCTACAGTTAGGTGGACTTTGAGTAGCTCTAGGGAGTAGTACTGTTTGACAAGTCTTGAGGTATATTTTTCTTTAATGAAGATGGATACACCTCCACCTTTAGTTCTTTCATGCTCATTTTGAGGTCTGAATTTGTGGAAGGCATTGTAGCCTTGCATGGCCGGGGTGCTTTCTGCGGTCTTGAACCATGTCTCTGTGACTGCACAGACATCGGCATCTTTCAAGGTAAGGAATATAATCTTGAGTTTGTCTCCAGTGGATTTTTTTATGTCAGGAATTTTGTTGTTATGACATTGCCTAAAAAAGGCACTATGGGGGAGGTAAGTACCTTTGGCAGTTGTGACGCCCGTGCCCTGGCCCAGCAATCATGGAGCCTCAATCCTCACCACTAACACCAGAGAGGGCACCTCATATAGGAGAAAGGAGAACAAATACACAGAGTAAAGTACAATTTTCCTTAAGTGCACACAGAGATCACAGTCAGTCTGGGGATGGGTTGCTCCCCAGGTCCCCAATAAGTCTCCACACTGGCACAGCTATACGGTCCAGATCTCAGCCTAGCTGGCAAGCTAACCTCCAGTTCCCTCTGTCCAACCAGTGCTTCGTGTCCCTGCCCAGGTAGCACTCACTCACTCACTCACTCACTCACTCACTCACTCACTCACTCACTCACTCACTCCCTTTGAGATAAGTATTTATACAACTTCACAGACACTCCTGGGAAAGGCTGACACAGATTATTCAGCTGTGCCCCTTTATCTAGAATATACAGTAGTAATTACTACCACCACCAGCTAATAATTATCAGCTACCCAAAGGCCCTTAAAAGGGTGTCCAATTATTACTGTGCAATATTATTATCCAATAGTAGTGTAACTTAAGCAATCAAGGCTTATTGGAAGGGCTTATTACAGGATCACTTATAAGCATGCAATGTACTCTACTTAATTTATCTCTACATAAACCAGACACAGTTAAAAGGTTTTGAAAATATTTAATAATAAATACTAAAAACACAAGACAATACTACTACACTACAGTGCTATTAGAGAGTTCAAGGATCACACAGAAACTTAAAATAATTCAGTAGTACAGTTCTGACGTAACAGAAAAAACCCTTAGTCTAATCTTTATAGTCTTAGCTATTTTTACAAGAAAACATACTTCTAAGATAACTTACTTAAGACAACAGGCAGTGCTGTAGGTTGGATATCAAGACAAAAATGCTTAATTTCTGGATGTTCTTCGTGTTTCACTGTTGCAGTCATTACACTTGGGTTATCCTGCTGACAGGCTACCCTCAGTCGGCCTGAATTCCAAAGTCTAGGTCTGGCGTCGGTTGCTGTCACCTCTTCCCTGACGTCAGAGCACCAGGGGTATAAAAGATGCAGCCAATGCCATTTTCTTCAGTCTTTCTTGCCGCATTGTGCCCGAAGCATAAGCAGTTTGCAAGTGCTGGTCGGCCGACTCCTGAGATTTTCGTGTTCGAATTTCAGATCCGAAGTCTTCTTCAAAAGCTAAGTACCCCATTGGGGAAACTTATTTCTTGCTCCAGACCGATGTCAGAAAAAGTTAATAATTCTCTTTCTTGTGGGAAGCAAATACCTCATCAGGACTTTCATTCTTACTGTATTCCTTGCCTAGGCCCTGACCACGACGTTGCTAGTTGTCGGTTTGGTGCTAGATTTAACCAAAGCACTATTAAGTGTTTGTACGATTTTGCATTACACTATTTTGGCAGAAGGTTTAATTATACGATGTCGTCAGATAGCCATCCGACTACCGGAATTCACAAGAAACACAAAGAAAAAGAAAAGGACAAGCATCTGAGGTCCAAAACCGACGACGAGGCTTCTTTTAAGTCAGTCGCCGGTTCTCAGTGACGCGCCTTTGCAGCCCACCGACACCCGCTACTTTAGACCCGCAGGCCACTACCGACTCCCACGTGGAGTCGACTAGGCCGCTGGAAGATCAAAGTATTGGACCTTCGGAGACTATTCCCTCAGATGGGTCCGGAGCTGCTGAGCAGGCATCGGCTTCTGAGGGTGTTTTCAGACATACTCAATTATACATTAAAACGACTTCAGCTTCAAAGGCAAAGACTAAAGCACCTTTAAAGACAAAGAAACAAGTACAACAGCCTCATGGATAGGCCTCCATGCCCAAAAAACAGATGCTCAAAATGGCTGAAGACCTAATTACTTTGATCAGGGGTGTCCATCCCCTTCCTGATAAAAGGCCTAGGCAAGAGACAGAATATGAATCTTCAGATCAGGTTTCCATTTCATCTGATTCCTCTTCTGATCAGGAATACTCAATTCCTCCCTATGAGGATTCTGATGCTGAAGAATCTATCCCTTCAGCCTCTCCTCCTGAGGATTACTCTTTTGGGGAAACCTTACATACCATGAGGGAACATCTTCACTGGGAGAGCCAAGATTTTTCAGAATCTAAGAAAAGGCTCAGAGACTTCATTTTACTAACACAGCACAGGCCCCTAGCTATTCCACCTGTGTTAGACATTGTAGATGATGTATTTTCAGAGTCCAGTTTGACCCCTGACTCCTTACCTCCAGCTCCTGTTAAGCCGGACAGATACTATAGGGTTCCTGACTCTCATAAATTCCTTTTCAAAATCCCTACTGCTGACCCAGGAACAATCTCTCAGGGTCCCAAAGGGGTCAAGGCTTCCGCTGCAAAAAAACCCTACCCCCCTCAGACAGGGATTCTAGGGCATTGGACAGATGGGGAAAAAAGATTTACACTTCTGCTACCTTGGCTATAAGAGCTTTAAATTGTCAGTTTCATATGCTCAAATATCAGCAATATATTATGTCACTGCTTAAACAGAAATGTTGATAAATTCTGAATGTGCAGAAAACAAATAAATGCAGGATTTATTGCATACAGCTGAACAAGTTGGAAAGCATACTTTGCAATGTGGTTTTGATTCTTTGGAGGCCTCCTGCAGGGCCGGTGTTATGGGTTCTGTCATCAGGAGGCATGCTTGGTTAAAGGAACAAAATCTACGTAATCATGTTAAAGCAAAATTATTAAATGCTCCATTACAGCATGATACTTTGTTTGGTGATAAAGCAGAAGAGATGTTAAAGAAAATGGAGGACAAAGCTAAATCTATGCAAACGGTTAAGGATTTCTTACAGGTACAGCCACCTAGATTTAGCAGACACTGGCCTACAAAGAGTTGGTCCTTTCCAGTGTCAGACAGACCACAAAGGGGCAGATACAGATGCCCAAGAGGCAGATCCCAGCCCCAAGGTTCGTACAGGTCTAAACAATGGGGTGCTTCTACCTCCAAAAGTGGAGAAGACAAATCCCAGCCATACAGGAAACAGCCCCAATGACTTCCCCCTGCCTGCACCAAGCACTTATCTTCTGGCAGCACCATTAGGGGGAAAACTAGCACTTTTTTCTCAAAATTGGCATATAATATCCGAGGACAAATTGTTCCTAGACATAGTGTCACAAGGCTACAAGTTTCACTTCCATACCCTGCCAAGGACAAACGGTTGGCCAAACCTGCCAAATCATCAATGGGCAGAGGCACAAAAGCAAGTCTCATCCCTCATGGACATGAGGGCCATTCAACAAGTACCAGAGCAAGAGCAGGGACAAGGATTTATTCAAGACTTTTCTTGGTCCCAAGAAAGGACAAGACCTGGAAATATCTATTCTGTACACATTTCTGGATATACCAAAATTCAAAATGTTGACTCTACAGCAACTTCTGCCCATGCTGGGCAAGAAGGCTTGGCTAGTGACTTTAGACCTAAAAGAGACATACTTGCATGTCCCATTCAGACCAACCTGCAGAAGGTACCTCAGATTCAAAGCTGGCTCAATGCACTACCAATTCTCTGCACTGCCCTTTGGTTTATCTACTGCACCCAGGGTCTTCACAAAGTGCCTGGCACCAGTAATTGCATTGTGCAGACAAAGAGGAATACAAATATATTCTTACATGGGCGACTGCCTCATTCAAGCAGAGAACAAGGACATTCTACTACAGCATCTGGCATTTGTAAAGAGATTTCTAACAGGCCTAGGGTACACAGTCAACGAAAAGTAATCAAAACTAGTACCCTCTCAAGAGATAATTTTCCTGGGTGCAAGCTTAAATACAACTGCCCAGATGGCTTATCTCACACCAGACAAAGACAACTGACTACCTATTTCAACCTGTTAGCAACAAAGGCCCAGTTATCTGCAAGAAAAATTCTACAGGTTTTGGGCTTCATGGCATCCTGCATTCTACTAATTCCATATGTGAGACTGCATATGAGGAAACTTCAATGGTACCTAAAAAGTGTTTGGACTCAACATTGCCACAGTCTGGAAACAATAATTACCCTCATTCCCTGCTTGCAACAGGAGTTTCGATGGTGGGCGAAGGCTTGTCACCAGAACAAGGGGCAGCCATTCACTTTACCCCCAGCCAGGCAAACATTAACAACGGATGCATCAGATTATACCTGGGGGGCCCACATGGCAGGAAGGTGTATTCAAGGCACATGGTCCACAAACTAAATGCTTCTGCATATCAATCAAAAAGAGATGCTAGCTGTTCAGAATGCCCTGACAGCCTTCAAGGACCTACTTCATCCGGGACAACTACTGATAAAGACATACATCACCACGGTCATGTGGTATATAAACAAGCAGGGAGGCACTCATTTCTACCCCCTTTGCAGACTAGCCATGACTTTGTGGGCACAGCATTGACTTACCAAGTACATCTGCAGGCACAATTCCTGCCAGGAAAAATAAATACTCTGGCAGACGAACTAAGCAGAAACCTCCTGGATCCCCACGAGTGGAAATTGGATCCACAAGTCTTCAGCATGATAATAAGGAAATGGGGATGCCCAGAGATGGATCTATTTGCCACTCCTCACAACTACCAACTAAAACGATTCTGCACAAGGACTTATCACAGACAAGCGTGGAAAGTGGACGCCCTATCTTTCAGCTGGAAAAACTTTGCAGTATATGCCTTTCCTCCACTGCCTGTCCTCCCCAAGGTACTCCTAAAGCTCAGACAAGAGAAGCCAAAAATGATACGGATTTCCCCAGACTGGCCCCGCCAGTACTGGTATCCAATTCTAAGGAACTTGTCTCAATGCTCGGCTTGGACCTTGCCTCAAATACCTCATCTACTATCCCAACAAGACAATCGGATCCTGCACAGCCATCTAAAGACCTTAAATCTGGCAACATGGCGGATAATGTAGTCCTACAAAACGCGCCTCTCACTAAAGCTGTGATGGATGTCATTTTGGAGGCCAGAAGGCCTAGTACCAGAAAATCTTACGCTGGAAAATGGAAGAGATTCTGTGCTTGGAACCAGGCACAAGGAATTGACACAGCTGTACCAAATATTCCTCAGATTTTGCAATACTTAACTGAGATGCTGGACAAAGGCCTGTCCTTTTCATCAATTAAAATTCATGCCTCTGCCATTTCGGCTCATTACAATACAGAGGCACCAATCTTTTCTCATCCTTTGTTGAGGCAGTACGTCAGAGGAGCCAAATACTTAAGGCCTCCAAGGAGATCACCAATACCTGCATGGGACCTCAATTATGTCTTGGAAAAACTCACCCTGCCTCCTTTTGAGCCAGCCGCTACAGCTGATATAAAGTTTTTATCTTGGAAAACAACTCTGCTCCTAGCAATAACTTCTGCAAGACGAGTCTCAGAGCTACAGGCACTCATGGTTGTGGAACCTTTTATCATTTTTTATCCAGACGGTTTCTCTGAGGACAAACCCGACATTCATGCCTAAGGTAATGTCCAGTATGGCCCTTAACCAAGCTATTCATCTGCCTACTTTCTGTCGAAACCCACAGAATAAGGGAGAGAGAATTCTGCATTCTTTGGACATACACAGACAACTACTCTTCTACTTAAACAGAACCAAAGCTTTCTGAAAGATGGAGCAACTACTAGTGGCATATGCTGCAGGATCACAAGGAAAGGCTATTTCAAAGCAGGCTATTTCTGAATGGATAGGCCACTGCATTCGGTTCTGCTATTCGCAACATGGCAAGCCAGTGCCTAAGGGCATTAGGCCACATTCAACCAGAGCAGCAGCCACTTCAGCAGCCTTCCTCAGGGGAGTACCAACCAAAGACATTTTAGAGGCTGCTACCTGGAGTTCAGTGCACACCTTTACAAAGCACCATCATTTACTACTCTACTCTAAATCCAGGGCAGGCTTTGCCACTGCAGTTCTGCAGGGCCTCATAACCGCTCCAAATGCTATATTAGCTTCAGCCTCCCAACCATAGCTTTGGGATTCAACCCAAGTGTAATGGCTGCAACAGTGAAACACGAAGAACATAGTACAGTTGTGTACACTTACCATAAATGTAGATGCTAGAGTGTATTCACTGTTGCAGTCCAGGTTACCCACCCACCATCCCCCATTTCTTTGCTGGAACTTATCTGCACTTCTCTAATCTATACAACCTATGTGGTGTATTTTGGTGCATGCTTGTTTTATTGGCATATCTTTTTAGCCTACCTTTTTGGGGGCACCTGACATCTGGGACAAGAAAAACTGAAGAAAATGGTGTCGGCTGCATCTTTTATACCCTCTGGCGCTCTGACGTCAGGGAAGAGGTGACAGCAACCGCCGGACCTAGACTTTGAAATTCAGGCCGACTGAGGGTAGCCTGCCAGCAGGATAACCCAAGTGTAATGACTGCAACAGTGAATACTCTCGAACATCTACATTTATGGTAAGTGTACACAACTGTACTTTCTCACTGTTTAAATTGAAACTGCAGTTCTGCTAAACATTACATCATCTTTTACACCTTCCATGTTCCCAGACCACACAGAAACTGCGTTTACATTCTTTTACATTCTTTTAGAGCAATAAAGGACATTCCACATGTAAATTCCGGTCATTAACTTTAGCCTTAAAACAATAGGCAGGAAGCCTTCATCTAGCAAACATCAAAGGCAGTGATGAGATCATTTTAATTTCAAAGAACAGATGTGAAATGCTTGACTTAGTTTTCCTTACAGCAGATGGCAATGTTGCTACAATCTTGAAGTACGACATTTTAGTATTTTCTTTCATTTAAGAAGCAAGCCTGTATTTTACATTTATATTTACAAATGCCAGAATTATGTATCAAATTCTATTTGGCTAGGCTGGCAGCCTTCACCCATCTCTACCCAATCTTCACACCAGTAACTGAAAGCCAAGATCCGACAGGTAAAGACCATGCCTGGCAAGGCAGCGTGGTCTGTCAACCATGTCTTCCCAGGCTGGCAGATATTGGATCCCCCTGGATTGACACCAGAAGCTAAGCCAGTTCTTGAAGTTAATCATTTTTTGTTTATATTGAGGCATCATCATCATGGGTGAAGATAGAATACTGCATAGGGCTAGGGACACAGTCTAATAGCTCAGTCATGTCTGTGTTCATATAGTTCAGTGAGTTAGATTGCAAGTCATTCATGTCAAGATGGACTGAGACAGAATTATAACAGTAATTGTTGAGAGACTTGAGTGACTGCATGATCTGAGTGTTCCTGGCAACCTGACAGACATCTGAGCATAACCTTCTCCTTTTGCAGCTTGGTGAGGGAGACATCTCTGTGTCTCACTATGGAGTCGCCTATGACCAAGACATTTGGTTTTGAGTTGTTTTGCCTTGGGGGCTTATTGGCTGAGGCAACTGTTGTCTGTATTATTGTCTAGTGGAATCTGTTGGGTCTGCAGTGTATGCAGTAGTTTTGCACTTGGGAGGTCTCTGATTTTCAGGTAGGCTTCTAGAGAGTACCTCCACATTTGTGGGTTTACATGTTGTGAGCTTATGTGCAAAAATTTGTGCTGACAACCTGTTTTACTATCCGATTTATGTGAGAGAATTGATTCTAAATTCATAGTGTACATAGATTTCTCACATGTAGTATTTGTTTGGTTTTTGGGGTAACTGGTTGTCAGTGTATATGAGGTCATTGCTACATTTCCTCAGGATGCCCATGTCAGTCAGGTTGCTTGGAGAAATGGTGGGAAACTGTCCATCCCGTTATGGCAGGTATATACTATAGTAACTAGTGGGAGTGGGCTAGATGGACTAGGTTCTGCTGCAAGACTTAGAAAAAGCAGTTTTTCTGTGGAGAGCTAGGAGTAGAAAACTGCATCAATGCTTCACAATGCACACCTGATTTGCTCACAGGGTAGCCGTGCAATCTCTGAGCAGCTCCAGTAAATTGAGCACAAGCCCGCACAAACACCTCGCTTAAATACAAGCGAAGTTGAATGATTTTAAACAAAGTAATGAAAGGGAAAGCCCAAGATTGATCCTTATTCCAGCAATCCCCAACTCTGATGGGTGCTTGGCAACACACTTCTACCACAAAGGCGCTGGGGGGGGGGGTCTTCTTAATGTAAGATGGCTGGTTTTAGTGCTCAAATGATACCAAACAGTTTAGATTCAGCAAGCCTGAATCCAGCTTATGCTGTAAAATGTAGAGGTACTAGAAATTCAAAGTGCAGAAAATCACAGTCATAACAGCAAAAAAAAAAAAAAAAAAAAAAAAAAAACAGTTTAAATAAGGCAGCAAATTTAGTAGCACACTCCCACAAGAGTGTAGACCACAAATCTTCCTAATGTAAAATAACTGGTTTGGAACCCAAGTGCTTAAACCAGAACAAAGATGCTTAAAACAGGCACAATAAACGTTCATCCAGCAATTCCCAGCTCAGAAGGGCAGAGGCTACCCTATTCTCCTACAAAAGTGTAGACTATAAACCTTCTTAATGTAAAATAACTGGTCTGAAGCCTAAGTACTTAAACCAGAACTAAGACACTTTTAACAGACACAATAAGCCTTCAACTAGCAATTCTCAACTTAGAAGGATGTAAGCTACCTCTGCCACAAGAATGTAGACTGCAAACCTTCTTAATGTAAAATTGGCCTGAAGCCCACTTGCTTAAACCAAAACCAAGAGGCTTAGAATAAAGTAATGTATTTCGTCTTTTCCTGGTTTAGGGTCGCCACAATGGATTACCGGTCCGCTTATGATTGGCAATGGATTTTTATGGTGTCGAGTTGCTAGCCCGGCACCCAACTTTCAAGAAGGCACACACCTAGCTGCATGTCTTTAAAGTTCACTCGACCATGGGGAGGACATGCAGACTCCGCACAGAAGGCACTCCAGCCGAGAATCGAATCGGAGAGCCTCTTGCTGTGAGGCGACAATGCTAACCGCTGCACCACCGCGGCTTAGAATAACCGCTACAATTAAATCGGGCTAATAAAGAGCAGTAATAAATTCAGCAGAATAAATAATTGAATACTTTTAAGAACAATCAGCAAAAGTAGTGAAGTATAAAGAAACGCAAATACAGTGAGAGCAGCTGAATTAAGTGCAATTTTTTAAAGTTAAGTGGGAAGGGAGGAAGCAGAAGATAATTCAAGGTTAAGAAACTAAGGGGGTGGGCCTTCCCAACTGATATCTCTGTACTTAGTAGAATGAGCAGATGAGAGGGACTAGGAGGAGTGTCCAAAATCATATTTACAGTAGGGTCAAGCAACTCAAAAGCCACCAAGTTTAAGAATGCAACAACAGTTCGGAAGGAAAATGCAGACAGAGATATTCAGGCAGAGTGCAGCAAGCAAGCCAGACAAGCACTTCAGCTAAATAGCGATGCCTCCAAGTATTTCTAGCTAAATGAGGAATGCTATTTCTCAGTTCCTCCGCCTAATTAGCTGGTTATTCTCTGCTAACTTTTCTAACTGACCCTAGCCTTAGCCAAGACCTCATAAAACTCCAGCAGAACAGAAAACTTAAAACAAAACAAATGTAATACAAGAAAAAGGCACATGGTACAGTTTGAAGTGGTTGCTGCTTTGTTTTATTTTTGCTGCAAGTAAGGAATTGGTGTAGTACCGTTTCAGCATTCAGTATAGCTCCTTGAGCATCTTTTAATACCAGAATTTGAGGCTGAAAATTTTATCTTTAGTTGCCATAGCTTTGGAAGAGCAGATCTTGCTCTTCTTTTAGTTTTTGGTGGTCTCCTTATGTGGATCATTCTTGTATTTATGTCACTTTCTTCTTGCAACATGATAAACTTTGGCTGTTCAACAGCTGCCTCCCTCTCTTCTTCATTAGCTTTTCTGTGTATTCAAGCAACATTCAACATTTTAAGCAAAGAAGGTCCAGCTGGACTATCAAGATGTAAAATAAAGTAGCTTAAAAAAAAAAAAAATCTCCATCAGTCCAGTAGAAGCTAACAATGTATCTGAAGTAGTTTACTTCATTTGGTCTTCAACCTGTGGGTTATGGATCCATATCTGATCCGGGCCGGCAACTTTTACTAGCATCTTCTCTGAGCTCCAAATTCCTCCCTTTACCCATAATACACCTTCACTGCCTTCCAGCCCCAGATTGAGTTTACCGCAAATAGCTTTGCATCGTGATCTCTTGAGCTCCAACTTTACAAGTGGGTAAAAAATCTTTAATTCTTTTCTTTAAAAATTGTTAGGTGGTGGTAGAATGGGTTTCTCTCTCTCCTCCCCTCGCTTGGTGCGTTGAAGTTGTAGTGTTTTAAGATAGTTAGCTTAGTTTCTATAGTTGTGTGGATTTTTTGCTTCCCCTCTCCCCTCTATGTTCCAGTGTGTGAGTGTGGTGAGTGGGTGTTGTCAGAGAGAAGGAAATAACTTTTTTTTTTAAATATTTTCTCTCTCTCTTCTGATAGAATGGCTGACAAGTCTATTTTCAAGAGATGCACTGAGTGTGGCCATAAATTACCCCTGCAGATGGCCACACTGTGTTATGTGCTTGAGCGTGGCCCATTTGAGTGCAGACTGCAATACATGTGCGGGGTTCAACCCTCGTGCCATTAAGGATAGGAAGGCCAAGTTGGCCGTAAAAGGCCTTCTTCCCCCTTCTGAGACTGCTGCCTCGTCTTCGGTCACAGCGGCTGCTGTGGCCGCCTCCCCTACCTCTCTTCCCCTGGTTTATCCTCCCTCCCAGGCTGGGATTCAGCCTCCTGTGCAAAAGCCTGTGGAAGTGGAGTAGAGAAGGGGCAGAGAGAAGGAGAGAGTGTCGAAGGCGAGGGAAAAGCGAAAGAGTACTCCGGACCTACCTTCACCTGTAAAAACATTACGAATCCATGGCTTCCCTAGGCTTCGATCTCCAAGGTTCTCCCCGGAGACGGAGGAGACACGTTCAGCTTCTAGGGCCTCGGTGCCTTGACCCGCCAGGTCGGAGCTAGTGGCCTCGTCGAGGTCCACCCTGTCTTTGTCGGAGGTTGATCTGGATAAAATGAGGAGGTTTATCCGTACTCTGATCCAGATGGGGGTCTTGCCAGCCCCCCTCCCTCGGGGGGGGGGGGGAGCTTGCTTCCTTTTTTCCAGCCGATATCTCCTTCTC
The DNA here is from genome assembly GCF_019279795.1 of Protopterus annectens. Lineage (NCBI taxonomy): Eukaryota > Metazoa > Chordata > Ceratodontiformes > Protopteridae > Protopterus > Protopterus annectens. The sequence continues at coordinate 237,429,942 of NC_056750.1, forward strand.
CGATCTGACCTTCGGGTTCAGTGTATTTGGATCCAGGGATGACTTTGGTCAGGGGGTCGGCACAGACTGTCCCCGCTTCCTCGATGCCGACAGCTGCCTGGAGCGTGTCTGATCTGACCAGCTTGGATCTGAGCTGCTCTTTGAGATGGAGCTTGGGTGTCTGATCCGAGGGAGTGAAACTTTTGTCGCCTCCTCCTTTGTCGGGCCAAGTTCCCTCCCTCGGAGCTCCGTCCACTTCAGGCCTGGCTCCGATTCTCTCGTCAGAATCTGGGAGACTGGTCTTTTTATTGGTTTCTCAGGAGGTTCGCTCTCCTTCGGCGTTTGACGTGGTAGAAAGGGTTTTCTCTGCTGGATCAAGTCCCCTGACTACCCCCTCGGACTCAACCCAGACCCCCCTCTGCGGTCCCCATTGTTTTACCAGAGGGACAGCCTGTGCTCGAGGAGCCCCAGACGGTTCCCCCTGAGGAACAAGTGGCTTGCAAGTTCCCCCCGGAGAGGTACCTCGCAAGCATACGTGTAAAAGGAGGCAGTTGGACTCCCCCTAGTCCCTTACCGAGGACACAGACTTGGATGATGGAGAAGGTTCTCCTAGGTCACCTCCTGAGGATGTCTCCTTTGGTGACATAATGGAAATCCTGAACCAATGAAGAGGTTGGTCTGCCCCCAAACCTTCTTCTGATGAGTCCGTGTTCCTGGAGGCTTTCGGTACAGGTCCATCTACTTCCTGTGTGACCCCTCCCGTGGATCCTTTGGTGGATCTGGTCACCTCGCGGGCATGGAAGAAACTGGACACCATGGAACCTTTCCCAAAAAGACCTGACAAGATTTTAAGCCCCCCCATAGACAGACCAGCATGGAACAAGGGCTCTCCCGTAGATGCTATGGTGGTCGCAGCAGCCACCAAGTAAGAACTTGCTCAGGAGCGTTCCTTGGTTCATCCTCCTGACTGAGAGTCGTGGATGATGGACTGCCTAGGGAAGTGGGTTTACACTTCAGCTACCTTTTTGATTAGGGCGCTGAACTACCTGGTCCATGTCACCAGACTCCAACGCAACCTTTTACCAAGTCCATGTCACAGGAGGACAAGGCTTTGTTCTCCGTGAGGATGGGTACTTTAAAAGCAGTCTCCAGCATGTCCATGCGACTCCTTTCTCATGCTACGGAAGGAGTGGCTAGAGTGGCTGGGTCCGCAGTGTCCATGAGGCGCAACGCCTGGTTCAGGTTGTCAATTTTCAGAACCCTTCAAGGCATCCTTTGCCAGTGCCCCTTATGATGGCTCTACTCTCTTTGGTAAGACCATCAAAGAGACACTAGTCCAGATTGAGAAGGACGGGAAGACACTGTCTGCCATCGGGATCCACTTCTCAAGCCCTCAAAGGTCCTTTTTCCAGAACCAAAGAGGGCAAAAGAAGATGTGGTTTCAGAAGTCACAGTTTTCCCAGGACACTTGGGGCTCTTCTTCCCCCAAAGGCAGAGGGGGACAGAATGGACACCGGCCCAGAGGCAGAGGGAGGTCCGAGGGATTTTGGGTCTCGAACCTTTCTTGGACAGACCTGGGCCGCAACACTGAGGGGTTGCCCAACTGCTCTACTCTGGAGGCAGTCAGGGGACGATTGTCCTTGCACCTAGCTGTATGGGAGTCCATAACTACAGACCGCTGGGTGCTTCAGATCATATCCAGAGGATGCTCTATCCCCTTCATGGGTTTTCCCAAATCTCCCAGACCTCCTGGACGTACCACCCATGCTAAGGGAGGCAGCAGCACAGGAAATGTCCAAGCTGCTAGAAAAACGAGCCATCAAAACCGTCAACCAAGATCAGTACGGATTGGGCTTCTACTTCAGGTTCTTTTTGGTGCCAGAGAAAACGAGGGATTTAAGGCCCATTTTGGACCTCTCTACCCTGAACCTGTCAGTTGCTAAAGAGAAGTTCCTGATGGTCACATTTACAGTCCATCATGCCGTACCCGCAAGAGAGTGACTGGATGTGCTCGTTAAATCTCTAGGATGCTTACTGTCGCATAAAAATGCACAGAAGCTCCAGGAGGTTCCTCTGCTTCTGGCTAGGAGTCCATCATTACCAATTTCGAGCCCAACCCTTTGGTCTCACACAGCCCCCAGGGTTTTTACCAAAGTGATGGTGGTGGTAGTGGCTCACCTGAGGCTTCAGGGGTTTCAGGTCTGTCCGTATCTGGATGATTGGCTCCTCACTGCTCACAACAGGGAGGGAGGAGAAACCAGGGGAAGAGAGGTAGGAGAGGTGGCCACAGCGGCCGCTGTGACCAAAGACGAGGCAGCAGTCTCAGAAGGGGGAAGAAGGTCTTTTACGGCCGACTTGGCCTTCCTATACTTAATGGCATGAGGGTTGAACCCCGCACATGTAGTGCAATCTACACTCAAATGGGCCACACCCAAGCACATAACACACAGTGTGGCCATCCGCAAGGGTAATTTATGGCCACACTCAGTGCATCTCTTGAAAATAGACTTGTCAGCTATTCTATCAGAAGAGAGAGAGAAAATATTTAAAGAAAAAAGTTAGTTCCTTCTCTCTGACAACACCTACTCACCACATTCGCATACTGGAACATGGGGGGGGGGGGAGCAAAAAATCCACACAACTATAGAAACTAAGCTAACTCTCCCAAACCAGGGATTAATTCCTGACTCTTGCCCTGCATTTAGGGATCACAATCAATGGCGGTGACCATAACTCTTCTCTTGTGTGCCCGCTTACACATGAGAATTCTACAGTGGACTCTAGCTGTACAGTGGTCCCTGTTGGAACTGCCATTGGCATATCTAATTCAACTCAGTCGAGTCTGTCGGTCGTCCCTCATATGGTGTATTTGCTCTCCGGACATTTTGGAGGGACGACCCTTTGTTCCAGCCCCGGCCCAAGCCACAGTGACCATGGATGCCTCCTAACTCGGGTGGGGAGGGCATTGTTTGGGCAGGACAGTCCAAGGCCTGTGGTCCCCCATGGAGACCAGCTTGCACATAAATGTCGTAGAGATGAGGGCGGTCCTTCTGGCGTTGCAGGCCCTTTGTGCCTTTCTTCCTCTAGGAACGATTGCGATTTAGTCGGACAACATGTGAGTGGTCTGGTGTATCAACAAACAGGAAGGGACCAGATCTTACCCCCTTTGTCGCGAGGCCATGAGAGTGTGGGAATGGGCGATCTCCACCGGTCACTTTTTCATCGCAATGCACATACTCTAGTAACCCGCATGCGCAAACTCAGCCTGGTCTGTGACATCAGTAAGGCTTTTAGGAGGGACAGGTTTGTATCCCAGAGATTCCTCCATCTTTGGAATAGACTCCCTCTCTTCGTCAAGCAGAGTATCTCATTATCCATTTTTAAGCGCAACCTGGATAACTGGATGGGAAACGGAAAATACAACCCTGGGATTCTACCTGTGTCCTAGCTGGACAGGGGCATCGGGTCCGAACATGGGCTAAACTCTTGGCTAGGCTTATAAGGGCATCAGGGCCAGTAGCCTAGCAACTTCCTATGATCCTATGTGATTTTACTTATGGTATAGGTGATGTAATTTTGCTGATATTTCAGTCTGATAACAGCTTTAGAAATGATAAAATGAAAGTTCTTACTGAAGTTAAATAAATCAATGTTTTGTTTGCTTCTACTAGATTGTTGAAGCTGTTTTTTGAATAATAATAGAGGTCTGCACGTCAACCATTTTGACTCGTATTTTTTATAATGACTTTTATTTGCTCAAAAAATGCAGCTTTCTTGATCTCTTGCCATAACTCTTCGGGTATTCTGCCCTTTGGTATCTAATGCCAGGAGCTTGATTTTGGGAGAGTCTTTGAACTCTGGCGGTACATTTTCAAGGTCATCTATCTAGATTACTTGACTTTACTAGTAGCTAGTGATCTGTACCAGTACCAGTCAGTCCTATGTCTTGCTCCATTTAATTTTAATTGAGCTTTTCTATTATTTGCTTCCAGAGTCAATTTGGTTTCTGTACAGTCCTTTGAATAAAGTCCTTATGGAGATTCACTGCTTATGTTGTTGAAAGACGTTGTATAAAATGATCAGATTGCAGTTGGATGCTCTTCCAGTTTGATTTTATTACAAAGTCTTTTTAGTTTCTAACCAGTTAACTTTCTTAGTTTCTCCCATCCTTCATATTCAGGTCAGACATGAATATCCATATGTCTTGTTTGCTGGTTATGTCACTTTGAGCTTGTATTAGATGTTCTTCCTGTTTCACTGTTGCAGTCATCACCTGTAGGTTATCCCTGCTGTGGTAGCCCTCGGCTGGACCGAATACCAGAGTCAAATGTTTTTCTGCGTCGGCTGCTGTCACTTGCTGCCTGACGTCAGGTCGGCAGTGCTATAAAGTAAGGCAGCCGATGCCATTACATCAGTCTTTCTTGCCGTGGAGCCTGTAGCAGATGCAGTTCGCAAGTGTGCTGGTTGGTTGCTACCAGAGTTTGAATTGCAGCTGAAAACGTCTAAAGCTAAGTACCCCATTGGGGATAATTTTTTCTTGCACTAACCGATGTCCGAAAAAGTTAACAGTCGTCTCGCATGTGGAAAGCAAATACCACACCGAGACTTCCATTCATACCGTATCACTTGTTTAGGCCCAGACCACGACGTCCCCCGTTGTCGGTTGCCCTCTTTAACGCTCAAACCATTCGTTGTAAAGCTCTTATTGTAGCCAGCTATTTTCGTCTTCAGTCTTTGCATTCCAAAATGGCATCAGCCAACCATCTGTAGACATTCCAAAATAACCTAAGGATAAAGATAGAGACAGACCACACAATGCTAAGCCTTCATATGACTCTACTGCTAAGCAGGTAGTCAAGTTTTCCGAAATTCATTGAGGTGCCTTCGCAGCCCCTGATGCCCAATTCCATTTTGCAGGCCTGTACTGACACCCTTTTGGAGACTGGTATGCCTCAGAAATCTTCTTTGTCTTCCAAGCCTTTGGTAGTCTCTGCTTTGGTTGGGTCTGGAGCTGCTACGCAGGCACTGGCTTCAGAGGTGGTTTTTCGCACTCCCGAATCTAGACAAAAAAAACGACATCTTTTTCTCTGACTACCTTATCTCACAGACAGATGGATACTCTTAGGCCTAGAAGCAAGGCCACTCCTAGAAAAACTACCTCTAGCCACCATTTTACTCTTGCTCCACCACCCCAAGCTCAAATGCTTAAAATGACAGAGGATCTTATCACCCTTATCAGGGGTAGTCAGGCCACACCTTCTAAAAGGAAAAGAGACCTTTCTCCGTAAATACTGACAGAACAGGATTCTGAGGAGTCTGGTTATTCAGATTTTGAAGAGGAACAACCACCTCTGACTGCTTATGAGGATTCAGATGCAGAGGAATCCATTCCTTCTGCCTCCTCACCAGAAGATCTTTCCTTTGGGGAAACCCACACCCTCAGGGAACATTTCCACTGGGAGTCCTAGGACTTCCCTCAGTCTAAGAAAAGATTAAGAGAGTTTCTAGACCTGCCCCAGCACAGACCCTTGGCCATCCCTCCAGTTTTAGAGGTGGTTGTCGATGTCTTCCATGAATCCAGCTTAACTCCTGACGCCCTCCCACCTGCTCCCAGAAAACCTGACGGGTATTACAGAGTACTGGATTCTCATAAATACCTGTACAGACATCCTGCTGCAGACCCGGAGGTCATTACACAGGGACCAAAAGGAGCCAAGGCTAGTTCTGCAAAGAATTCTATTCCTTCTGACAAGGACTCCAGAGCTTTGGATAGATGGGGTAAAAAAGTATACACCTCTGCAACCTTAGCTATCAGAGCACTCAACTGTCCATTCCACATGTTAAAATATCAACAGCACACTTTGGAACTATTAAAACAAAAGATTTCTGCCTTTTCTGACTGTGCCAATTCGAAAGAGTTATCAGATTTACTGCACTCTACTTGTCAAGTGGTTAAACACTCATTACACTGTGGATATGGCACCCTAGAAGCCTCAAGCAGGGCAGCAGTGTCTAGATCTGTCATTAGGAGACATGCATGGTTGAAGGAACAACCTCTCCCTAATCATGTCAAATCTAAATTACTTGATGCACCCTTGGATAAGGACCGCTTGTTTGGAGTGAAAGCAGAAGAGGTGCTTAAAAAGCTGGAAGACAAAACAAAATCTATGCAACAGTAAAAGATTTCCTTCAGGTCCAACAGCCTAGGTTCAGCAGGAATTTTCCATCAAAACACTGGTCCGATGTAATGGGATCCTATCTCGCCTACATTCATAACAGATGGGTTCGGAGCCGATCCATCGGCTCCGACTCTGCAACTAATACACTAGCACGAAGTCTCTCATTGGCTGGGCTACTCCCTATCCCAGGATGCACTACACCTGCTTCCCCAGATCTCGTTTGCCGCTTAACAAGCTGGACGTGGTCTCGACTTGGCTGGAGCTAAGTGGCTCTTTTTACCTTATTGGTCTTTGACCTAGGGATAATTTTTGTCTATATTAACCAAACAGCTGTTTTAACAGCTATTTCTCACTAGTTCTTCTTTTGAGTGTTGAGTGTTTTCAGAAAGATTTTTTTTAGTCAGTCGGGCAAGGCCCGTTTAAGTTAGAGGGCCTTTGCCCTACCTTTCAGTGATATTAGGTTTTAGTTAATTTTTGGTAGTTGTTCTTCGGGCAAAGCCCGTTTAAATTAGAGGGCTTTTGGCCTTTTAACTTGTTTTTTGTTGTTGTGAGGTAAACTGTTATCAGTACTCGCGCCAGTGTGTCTCGCGCTTGTCAGTTGGCGCTTTTTTGTGTATTGTGATATACTTGTGATTCTTTTCATACAGTTTCTTATTGTGGTGTACCATGTCTAAGGAACAAAAGTCAGGTTTCAAAAAATGCACTCGGTGCAATTATAAAATGTCCATCACTGACAGTCATTCTGTCTGTGTTTATTGTTTGGGACCTAAACATCTGCAAGAGACTTGTAGTGTCTGTCATGCGTTCTCCTCTAGAGTTCTTCAAGAACGCAAGAACAAATTAATATTGAAAGGGCTTATCAAACCGTCTTTCGAGGAAGCCTTAGATCCTCCTGTTGCTTCCAAAAAGAAGAGATCGTCGGCTCCGACAAGTCCGTCGGAGCCGACTTCGAAAAAGCCAAAATTGACCTCTTCTTCCTCGGCTCCACTGACTTCGGGGCCGAGGGTCGAAGGGTCTGCCTCGATACCTCCTGCCTCGACTCCATTGCCTTCGGAGCCGCAGGTTGGAGTATCGAGAGGTGAATCACCTCCATCGGTTCCAATGGCTTCGGAGCCGGTGGAGGTGTGCAGCTCAGACTCTTCCCCCTCGGCTCCGAAGAAGGCTCCTTCGGCGCCGATGGTGGTCCATGCTGTAGTGGAGTCGGCGCCGATAGCGTTGGAGCCGTTTCGGAGCCGGTCCCCTTCTCTCTCGGAGCCGAGAGGAAAGTCTTCTCGATTGTCTACCTCCTCTAAATCATCGAGACTTTCAGATTCGGACCTGGATAGGGTTATACAGAGGCTGTTCCAATCTCCAGTCTTTACTAAATTGATCTCGGCTCCAGCTCAGTTAGCTTCGGAGCCGATCCCCCCTCCAACACATTTTATTCCTCCTCCAACCTCTTCGGAGCCGTTGGAGCCAGTGGTGGTGGAGCATAGTGGAGCCATACAGTCGGAGCAGAGACCCCTTACAGGCCTCTCGATGCCAACTGTGCTTCCTACCCTGTCCTCCGGTTCAGGGTTTGGCACTGTGACCTCTTCAGCCTGAGCCGAGGGGAACGCCTTGGGTTTGGGTGCTTCGGTACCTAGTCTTCCTCTCGGAGCGTCGGCTGCTGGAATTCCTGGTGCCATCGTGGCTTCGAGACCAGTGACCTCCTTGGATTCTGGAGGTCCGGCCTTTGAGGCCATGAGGAGCGCGCTAGCATTGTCTATGCCGGCTCAACAAGATTCTACCTCACCGTCCCTAGATTTGGAGACTGGTGCCTCTGTTGTGTTGCAGCTCCCCGGCAGCGGGGCCCCAGGGCCTGAGGATACCCCCATCGGCGGTTCCCTTCTTCCGGGTGGTCCGTCCGAATCTGCTTCGGACGAACCCCCAAGGAAGAAATTGTGTAAGAGGAAGCACGTAGACTCCCAAGATGAGTCTGTTACATCGGATACTGACCTCGATGACGCAGAAGGGTCTCCCAAATCATCTTCGGATGATATCTCCTTCTCAGACATCTTGGAGATTCTGAGACAGAGAGGTGACTGGCAAGCTAAAACCCCTTCAGCTGAGGAGTCAGTCTTCCTCAAGGCCTTTGGGGCCCAGCCCTCCGCCTCCTGGGTGTCTCCGCCCTTCGATGAACTCCTTGATTTGGTTTCTCGAAGGGCGTGGGAACACCCTGACTCTGTGGAACCGGTGCCTGCGAGGCCCAATAAATTTTTGTCAGCCCCCCCCCAGAAGGAATTTCTCACAAAGGGTGTGCCTGTAGATGCTTTGGTGGTGGCTTCTGCCACACAGCAGGACGTGGCAGAGGCTTCGACGTCTGTTCATCCTCCTAATAAGGATTCTAGGAGCATGGATAGGTACGGGAAGCGTACCCTGTCTTCAGCGGCGTTTGCCTTACGGTCGCTGAACTACTTATGTCATTTTACGAGGCTCCAAAGGGATCTCCTTAAAGAGCTAAATGACTCCCTTGTTGGGAATCTACCTGAGGCGCTGGCCCCGACTGTTGGCGCTCAGATGACTACCATCCTTTCTATTGTTAACTCGTCCATGAGGCTCATTTCATATGCAGCCGAAGGGGCGAGTAGAGCAGCGGGAACAGGCGTTGCCCTCAGGAGGCAAGCCTGGTTACGCTTGTGTTCGTTCGCGGAGGCCTTCAAGTCTTCCTTCGCCGACGCCCCCTTTGATGGGTCTTCTTTGTTTGGACCCAAGGTGAAGGACACATTAACTCGGTGCGAGCAGGAGGGCAAGACTTTGACTGCCGTTGGGGCCCGATTTTCCGCTCCTTCTAGGCCTTACCCCAAGGCTCAGAGAGGAGGGAAAATGTGGTTCAGAAAATCTCAGAAGTCTTTCCCTACTCCACCCAGTGATTCCCCCTCCAGAGGCAGGGGGGGGGGAATTCTGGAAGACGCCGCCCCAGAGGTGGCAGAGGCCCCCGTAACTCTGGAGACCGCGATTCCTTTCGTGGTTCTTCATACAACCAGCGTCCCTGAGTTGTTGCCCGACTGTGCAACTCCGGAGCCAGTCGGGGGTCGTTTTGCGGCGCACCCACAAGCTTGGGAATCCATAACAAGCGATCAGTGGGTGCTTCGCATCATTACCGGAGGTTATATCATCCCCTTCAACAAACCCCCCCTTTCTTTGAGGGAAATCCCGGACGTACCACCCAGTCAGCGGGATCAAGCAGCATTAGAGGTTTCAAAGCTGCTAGAAAAAAGAGCCATCCAGCCTGTCCCCATCGACCAGATCGGATCAGGAACTTACTCAAGATTATTTTTGGTACCAAAAAAGACAGGGGACTTCAGGCCCATTTTGGACCTCAGTTCATTGAATCGTTTCGTAAAGAAGTCCAAATTCCGAATGGTCACTCTTCAATCTATTCTTCCTTTGCTGGAAAAAGATGCATGGATGTGCTCCATAGATCTCCAGGACGCTTACTATCACATTCCCATAGCTCAAGAGTCCAGGAGACACTTACGCTTCCGCCTCGGAGTCAGTCATTTCCAATTCCGAGCACTGCCCTTTGGTCTCACCACAGCCCCCAGGGTGTTCACCAAGTGTCTGGCAGTGGTAACTGCTCACCTGAGAAGTCTGGGATTCCAGGTGTTTCCATATCTAGACGACTGGCTCCTTACTGCCACCTCCGAGCATCTACTATTCCAGGCGCTCAGAGCCACGTTCACCTTGGGCCGTTTCTTAGGGATCACGTTCAATTTGCAAAAATCTGTACTACAGCCATCTCAGCGTATTACTTTCATAGGCGCAGACTTAGACACAAGAAGAATGCGCACCTTTTTACCGGCAGCAAGAATTCAGGTCCTACAAGATCAAGTCAAATCCTGTCTTCCCCTACTGAGAGCCCCGGCCCATCGGATCCTACAACTCTTGGGCTCGATGGCGTCAACCATACTTTTAGTTCCCTTGGCCAGACTTCACATGCGAATTTTACAATGGCTACTGTCAGTTCAATGGTCTTATCAGGAACTTCCCTTGAACCACTTAATCATAATCACGGAAAGTTGTCGTCGAGATCTGCATTGGTGGCTTCTCCAATCAAATCTCGACCAGGGACGATCCTTTATACCTCAACGTCCCGTTGCCACTGTGACTACGGACGCCTCCCAGGTAGGGTGGGGGGGTCATTACCTGGACAGGTCGGTCCAAGGCACATGGCAGATCCAGGAAACGCATTTGCATATCAATGTCCTGGAGATGAGAGCGGTACTATTGGTACTCCAAGCTCTCCATCACGCTCTCCCACAGGGACCGATTACTATCCTATCCGACAACATGTCAGTGGTGTGGTACATAAACAAGCAAGGTGGAACCAGGTCTTACCCACTATGCAGAGAAGCCATGAGACTTTGGCACTGGGCGGTAGCTACCAACCGCTTTCTAATGGCAACGCACATACCGGGGAAGTCCAATGTGATTGCGGACAGATTAAGCAGGACCATTCTTTTACCCCACGAGTGGTCCCTCAACCAGGACATAACTGCGAAAATCTTCGACAGATGGGGTCTTCCTTGCTGCGACCTGTTTGCCAGCCCTCACAATGCCAAATGCAAAGAGTTCTTCTCACTGTTCCCTTCTCAGGGACAGATTCCCAGAGACGCTCTGACCCACATTTGGCCCCCCGGTCTTCTCGCCTTCCTTCGCTTCCACTCCTACCGAGGGTGATACAGAAGGCCATTTACATGGAGAGCGAGATGATTTTGATTGCCCCGCACTGGCCTCGTCAAGTTTGGTTTCCTTTCCTACAGAGGCATGCGATAGAAGGTCCATGGTTCCTGGATCCAGTGCCAGACCTGTTGACTCATCAGTCAGGACGGCTTGATCCGTCTCTCAGGTCCCTGAAGTTGGCAGCATGGTTACTCCACTTCCATCCTTAGTCCGAGACAATGCCCTGTCGCCGGAAGTGCTCCACATACTGTCTTCTTCTCATAAACCTTCCACTATCAAACATTATTCCAGTAAATGGAAAAGGTTTGCCTTCTGGGCTCAAGAACGGGGTATAGATCCTCTCACTGCACCAGTATCGGAGTTTCTGAATTTTCTGGCCTCCCTTTTTCAGTCGGGCTCTTCAGTTTCTACCATTAAGGTTCAGCTAGCGGCTATCTCAAATTTTCATGCTTCCTTTGAACCTTCATTGATGTCTCACAAACTTTGTAAGGCTTTCCTTAAAGGAGCATGGCTCTTTAGGCCTCCAATATCTCACCCTGTCCCCCCTTGGGATTTGAATATGGTTCTTGCTGCCCTAACTGCCCGTCCTTTCGAACCAGCTGCTACCTGTGATTTAAAATTTCTATCTTGGAAAACGGCCCTTTTAGTAGCCATAACGTCTGCCAGGCGAGTTTCAGAACTTCAAGCTCTTTGTTCTGATCCTCCCTATTTGATTTTTCACAAGCATAGAGTTTCATTGAAATTAAACCCTGCATTTATACCAAAAGTGGCCTCCTCTTTCTGTATTCAACAAACTATAGAACTCCCTGTCTTTTTCCCAGAATTCTCTAATAACGCAGAATATACCTTGCACCAATTGGACATACACAGACAACTGCGTTTTTATTTGAATAGAACCGCTCACACGCGGAAATCAAATCAATTGTTTGTTTCCTTTGCAGTGAACAAATTGGGCCAACCAGTAACAAAAACCTCCATATCTAAATGGATTAAAGATTGTATCATTTTTATTTATTCACAGGCTAACAAAGAGCTTCCCTTTCCAGTCAAGGCTCATTCTACCATGGCAATGCCTACTTCCGTAGCTTTTCACTCCAAGTTATCAATAGATGATATTTGTGCTGCGGCAACCTGGTCTTCTCCGCACACTTTCATTTCTCATTACAAATTGGATGTGGTCTCTCGAGGCAGAGCTTCCTTTGGTTCCACAGTTCTCAGGAGTGTTTTCCAATGAGCCACCCGGGATGTAGGTGCTAGGGACGCTGTCCCATCTGTTATGAATGTAGGCGAGATAGGATCCCATTACATCTTTTAGTTATGTACTTACCATAACTTCGGATGTATGGGATCCATCTCGCCTACATTCATAAGTACCCACCCTCCTTCCCCCTTCCATTCGGATTTAGAGGAGCTGTAGTCCCTTTTTTCTTGGCGTTCTTTCTTGAAGAACTTTAGTTGGTTATAGAGACTACTAGTTTTTTATGTGTTTGCATGGATGTATGAAAGCGAACAAACAAGATCTGGGGAAGCAGGTGTAGTGCATCCTGGGATAGGGAGTAGCCCAGCCAATGAGAGACTTCGTGCTAGTGTATTAGTTGCCGAGTCGGAGCCGATGGATCGGCTCCGAACCCATCTGTTATGAATGTAGGCGAGATGGATCCCATACATCCGAAGTTATGGTAAGTACATAACTAAAAGTTCCTGCACCTAGCAGACACGGGCAAGGTAAGCCCTGCAGGGGCAGACCACCCAGACTCCTATCCCAGGGACAGCAGAGATCCAAACAGTGGACCACTTCCACTCCAAAAGCAGGGAGTTCTAAGCCATCCCTTTATGGCAAAAACTCTCAGTGACTCCCCCTCCCCCCTCTGCTCTTTTTTTCACTCACCGAAAACAAGGAGGAAGGCTCTCCCTCTGCAAAGAAAATTGGCTTTCTGTAACAAAGGACCAATGGGTCTTAAAGATCATTTTTCAGTGATACAAATTTCTCCTTCAGTGAACTCCCAATTCTAAGAGGGTACTCAGACTTGCCTCCAAATCAGTGGGCAGAGGCATTGAAACAAGTCCAAACTCTCATATCCCAAGGGGCAGTAGAACCTATCCCCTCAGATCAAATGGGCAAAGGCTTTTATTCCAGACTATTCCTTGTTCCCAGAAAAGAAGGGACTTGGCATCCTGTCCTGGATCTATCCATTCTGAACACCTTCCTGGTGGTCCCCAAATTCAAAATGCTAACTTTGCAGCAGCTGCTGCCCATGCTGACAACAAATGCCTGGTTAGTTTCCCTAGATCTAAAAGATGCCTATCTCCACATCCCCGTAAGGGAATCCTACAGGAAATTCCTTCGCTTCAGAGCAGGCTCACAACTCTCTCAGTTATCTATGCTACCCTTTGGCTTATCTACTGCTCCCAAGGTATTCACCAAATGCATAGCCCCGGCCATAGCCTTTTGCAGACAAAAAAATATACAGATTTACCCTTATCTGGACGACTGCCTCATTCAGGCAGACTGCAAAAGAAAAGCTCCTCAAAGACCTCCTCTTTGTCAAAACAATCCTAACCTCCTTAGGGTACACCATCAATGAGAAGAAATCAAAGCAAACACTCTCCAGGAAGATAATTTTCTTGGGAGAACTGCTGGACACAGCATCCCAAATGGCTTTCCTATCCCCAGAAAAACAGAGCTTCCTGCCTCTCTGTTTTACCTAGCTGGCTTCCAGAAGTCACCTCACTGCGAGGAAGTTCCTGCAAGCCTTGGGGTACATGACATCTTGCATCCTTCTAATTCCTCTGGCCAGGCTTCACATGAGGAAACTTCAGTGGTACCTAAAGAACCTTTGGTATCAGCACTCTCAACGTCTAGAGACCTCTCTCCCTCTGATCCCCTGTTTAAGGTCCAAGGCTCTCTGGTGAGCAGGGGCCTATGCCCAGAACAAGGGTCTTTCCTTCGCCCTCCACCCAACCGGGCAGACCATTACCACTGACGTCTCAGACCTAGCTTGGGGCGCTCACCTAGAAGGCAGGTGCACCCAAGGTCTTTGGCATGCCCAGCACCTTCCCTTGCACATCAACCAGAAGGAAATAATGGCTGTACAAAAGGCTGCGACATCCTTCAAACCCCATCTGAGGCCAGGGGTTCTCCTTATCAAAACAGACAACAGGACAGTAAAGTGGTACATCAATAAACAAGGATGGACCCAGTCTTACCTTCTGTACGGGCTAGCCGTGAACGTCTGCCTGACAAACTCTTTCATGGGACTACACCTGATAGCCCAATGCCTACCCAGGGATCAACAGCACCCTGGCAAACCACTTAAGCAGAAACTTACTAGACCCCCATGAATGGCAGCTCCACAGAAAAATCTTTTTACAAATCACTCAGGCGTGGGGGACTCCGGAGGTGGATCTCTTTGCTTTGCATCTCAACCATCAGCTAACAAATTCTGTACCAGGGAGTATCGCCACCTAGCGTGGAAGGTGGGTGCCTTGACCTTCCCCTGGAACACCCTCTTTCTGCATGCATTCCCTCCTCTGCCTCTTATTCCAAAGGTACTGATCAAAGTAAGGGAGGAGAGACCGAAGGCCATCCTCATTGCTCCAGATTGGCCCATACAACACTGGTACCCCTTACTGTGAAGCCTGACCTTACAGCCTCCCAAGCAGCTTCCCCTGATCTTAGACCTCTTAACTCAAGCGGGAGGAGAAATGCTGCACCCAGACTTGCAGACTCTCAAACTATCAGCATGGCTAATACTCTACAGGCAAACAAGGGGCCCCTGTTAAGCAAACAGGCTCTAGACATTATCACAAAGGCTAGAAGGCCCAGCACCAGAAAATCTTACACAGGAAAATGGAAAAGATTCTACTCCTGGAGCCAGTCCAGAGGGGGCAATACCTCACAGCCTTCCATCCCTCTTATCGTGGACTACCTAGTGAGGCTACTTAAGAGTGGCCTCTCCTTCTCCTCTATTAAAATCCACGCCTCAGCCATTTCAGCTCATTTTGATGCAGAACAGCCTCTAAACAATTCCTCAGAGGGGTTTCCAATATCAGACCTCCCAGAAGGCCACCCACTCCAGCCTGGGACCTGAATTATGTTTTGGAAAAACTAACTTTACCACCCTTCGAACCTGCTGCTTCAGCAGAACTAAGATACCTCTCCTGGAAGACTGCTTTTCTCCTAGCTGTCACCTCAGCCAGAAGGGTTTTAGAATTTCAGGCACTGATGGCCATTGAGCCCTTCATCATCTTCCATGCAGGCAGGGTCTCCCTGAAGACTAGATACCACTTTGGGCATAAAGGTGGGATTAATGTAACTCACATCCAGGCCATACATTTACCCACCTTCTTTCCTAACCCTCAAAACAAGGGAGAAAGTATTCTGCACTCACTAGACGTGCACAGACAGCTCAGATACTATCTGGACCCTACTAAACCCTTAAGGAAAACAGGCCAACTACTTGTCTGCTTTGCCTCAGGAACAGAGAGGAAGCCCATTTCCAGGTGGATATCACACTGTATCCACTCACTTCTGCTACAGAGTGAATGGGAACCCCTCCCTAAGTCTGTTTGAACCCATTCCACTAGGGCAGCCTCCACTTCCACAGCATTCCTCAGAGGAGTTCCCACCAGGGACATCCTGGAAGCTGCCACCTGGACTTCTCTCCATACCTTTACTAAGCATAACCACCTACCTCTATTTTCTAAGGCTAGGGCAGGGTTTGCCACTGCAGTTCTGCAGGGCATGCTGACCCATTCGTAGGTTTCTTAGTAATCCTACCACCGTTCTCCTCAGCTTTGGGAATCCTCCCCATAGGTGATGACTGCAACAGTGAAACACAAAGAACATAGTACCATGTTTACTTGGGAATCTGACTGGTTAGGGCAGGAAAAACTGATATAATGGCATCGGCTGCCTTCCTTTATAGCACTGATGACCTGACGTCAGGCAGCAAGCAACAGTAGCCACCCCAGAAAAACATTGACTCTGGTATTCGGGCCGGCTGAGGACTACCACAGCAGGGAATAACCCCATAGGTGATGACTGCAACAGTGAATACACTCGAACTTCTACATTTATGGTAAGTGTACACAATTGTACTTTCGCATCCTTGTCTGCTTCTGTTGTTGCCACACACAACTGAGTGATAGTAACGTTAGTGTGTGACCGGATTCACTTCAGAAGCTCGAAATACTGAAATCTCGAATTTCAG
This sequence comes from Protopterus annectens, assembly GCF_019279795.1. Classification (NCBI taxonomy): domain Eukaryota; kingdom Metazoa; phylum Chordata; order Ceratodontiformes; family Protopteridae; genus Protopterus; species Protopterus annectens. The sequence goes on from NC_056750.1 coordinate 237,446,017, forward strand.
TATCTTGAGCCCAAGAAGTGGAATCCAGAAAATAACGAAAACTGTAAACACTGCGAAATTCAAAACCTCGAATACCGGAAGTTTTCAATTTTGCGGTTTTACTGCACACACACACACACACACACACACACACACACACACACACACACACTCTCTCTCTCTCTCTCTCTCTGTCTCTGTCTCTCCCACACTCTCTCTCTCTCCCACACTCTCTCTCTCTCTCTCCCACACTCTCTCTCTCTCCCACACTCTCTCTCTCTCTCCCACACTCTCTCTCTCTCTCTCCCACACTCTCTCACACTATCCACCACACAAACACACACAATCACTCTACTTTTGCGCCCCCCACACTGACACACACCACAGCCCCTACCCAAGCCCCTTAACACACGTACCTGAATACTTAACCATAGTGGAACTTTAGAAGCGCAAAATTCAAAAGGTCCGGTATTCAAGGTTTTTAATTTCGTGCTTCTAAACTTTCGCTATTATGCAGATTCGGCTTCTTGGGCTCAGAATACTGAAATTCGAGATTTCAGTATTTCGAGCTTCTCAACAGAACCCATGTTACCTTGTGGACGTTTAGATGTTAAGCATTCACGGTCTGCTTTGTAGTTCATTAATTTGTCTAAACTTCCTGTTAAGTAGAAAAGTGACCCCATTTCTACTTGTCTTCCATTTCTGGCATAGTATGGCACATGTTCATCAGATTCAAAGTGTCTGATTCTTGTCCATTTCACTTAAGTGACACAGAAAATATCAAGCTGTTCATGCTCCATTTCCTTCTTCTCTACAGTCCCCTTTTTCTGGTTCACATTTTATATGTACTGTGTCCCAAAGGTAAGGCATCTTTTCATCTTCTAACGCTTATTTCTTGCACATCAACATATGCAAATAAACAACACTAAGCTCTTCTCCCCTTATTGACCTTTTTTTTCTCTTTTTTTGCCAGCCGTATGCAGGATAAGGAGATTGTTTTACTTTTGGATGTAGAGCATTTTTCAGGTGCACAATATTCCTGTCCCTTCTGTTAGCTGACAGGTAGAAGTGTAGTGCTTACTGCACACATGCAGGCTTCTACACATTTTCATTCCATGGTTTGAGTACCTGAACAGTTTTTGGCAGGTGAATGCCCCCGAGTCCCTGCAATTGCAGCAGATGACCTTTTATTTGCCTGAGCTTCTGGTAGCACAGAAGCCTAAGCCAGGATGAGGTAGCAGACTGGCTGCTTCCTGCAATTTTTCCTCACCTGGCTCATCCTGTGCCCTAGCTTTCTGTGATCTCTGGACAGCTGTGACCAGCTGGAGCAAATGCTCTTTTGTTAGTAGTCACCAATATTTTGAAAAGTCTTAACCATATGAAAGAAGTACAACTACTACTTGTGGATTTTGCAGCTTGAGAGAGACTTTTCTTCACTGAGGTACTTCAATAACTTTGTTGTGGTAAATGGATTGTTGCTAAAGGCTTTCACTTTTTACTTTAATACTAGTTGTGATAGTGATGATTGTGAACAGTAAGGAAGTTAAAATCAGGCAGGACAGCTGAAGCTGTAAATGCTTTTCTTTTTTAGAAAATGTTACACAAGCTAGAAAAGTGAGTGGAACCGGCAGAAGTTAAATAAGCAAATCTTAAAAAAAAAAATGTAGTGTTTGAGAAGTGTGAATCAAAAATACGAGATAAGTCTGAAGAAAGTAAAGTGAAAATGGAAAGATAAAAATTAATTGGATTATAAAAACTTTTCTGCTCTTTTCCAACAGCAGTACATCTCCTGAAAGTTCACACTCCATGGGAATTGCATCATATTAAAAAAAATAATACATCTTTTAGTCGGAAGAGAGTAAGCTGCCTCCACCTGTGGAGGTCAGGGGACGAACCTCAAGAATAAGAGATCACTTTTTAGAGTTCTTTATAGAATCAGTACATGTCTATAGCTGTCCATATGACAAATACCCACAAAAGAAGTCTTGCTTGCCTATTTTTCCATAAAGCTTCTAATGGTATAACAGCTGACAGAACATACTTCTCTGTCATCTCCAGCTAGGACACTACCACATCATGCAAATGTGCATGTTACCATCTCTAGTACAGGTATTGGCCATGGATTGATGTATTTTTGCTGATTTACTTTTTATGTGGTGTAAGAGGTGGTGCATTGAAGTCTTCAGAGAGTGTGAAGCTGTGAAATGAAGCTTTTATGGGACACTTTCAGCTGTCCTTACACTTTTCTTGGCATTTGCTCTTGGTGCTTTCTAAGAAAAGTAAAACGTCATGTTGCTGTGTCTTCATCAGAGGAAGAAGTTTTTTGTGAGGTGAGATGAGTTGAGTACTCTTGAGGAATAGATTTAGAAGTTTGTGATTGACACCTTTTACCCCCTGGTTCCCATAATTAATGGTGGAGTATTATGGTGATGAGGTGGATGAGGACAAATCTTTTCCCTAAGAAGACCTTCTACAATTATATCGAACAAAAATGCTTCAACCTTGGGCGTTGACTATATTATAAGAAGTTTCTTAGCCTTACCCACGTGATAAGCAAGGATGTCCTTCTATTCAGTGTTGCAGTATTCTTTAGATATGGGTTGTATTCTGCTCATCAGCCTGACGTCTGGCCTGTGTAGAAAAGCTTATAGCCACAGCCAGTATGTGGGACATCGCATGTAGGTACTGACAATATCAGCCATAAAAGGGACGTCTGCTCGTACCATCTTCAGAACTTTTTCGCCGCCATTTGGAAAGGTTGACTCTTACCTGCGGTCTGCAGTTAGATTTTGTTGTATTGCTTCCAGCTTCAGATAAGTACCCCGTTGGGGACTTATTTTATTGCTACTGCTGTTTGCTGCTGTTCATGTCATCCATGAAGGGCAGGTGTAGGTGTGGAAGGCAAATTCCACATAAAGATAGTCCTGAGCTTTGTCTTTTTTGTTTGGGGCCTACTCGCATTCGCCATTCCTATTCTGTTTGCCAGGCCTTCATGCCAAAGACACGCGCAGCTGTCTTTTGGCCTTAAATCTTTACCTTGAAAATCAAAGACTCAAATGTCTGGCTAGGGACTCGATGGAGGATTTCTTGAGTCCTTCAGCTGAGTCGAGTTTGAAGAGGAAGGTAAGTAAGTTAAGACCTGAATCCTGTTTGGTTGCCCCTGCCTCCTCCGATGTTCCCCTTGAGATTGGTGAAGACCCGGTGGTATGTTTGGAAGTTAGTCTGCTTTGGCGGGTTACCTCTGGGGAAGCCTTCAAGGGTGTGGATCCTAGCGTGTCTGAGGCTATGCAGACATCCAGTTTGAGTGACTTGTTGGAACAGCCATTTGTTTTGCTGCAGGACTCTGGTGGCAGTCCTGCCCCTCCATCTAGGGATCAGCTGGCCATTAGGCCTATGTCCCTATGTCCAGACCCTCTCCTCAAGCTGAGACAAATGTTAAAAAGAAACAAAAAAAACAAACATCCCCTACTCCTGAGTCGGATTGGATGCATTTTCACAGGGTCTTATTAAGGCCTTGATGGCATTAAGGCCTTCAGCTTCTTCAGCTTCTCTCCCAATTCCTGCTTTTACTTCTCCAGTACTGACTTCTGGGTCTTAGGTTTTTCTGTGCAGGCCTCAAGAGTCTCAAGTCCTTGAATATGACTCTGAAGATTCATCCTCTGATGAAGATTCCCTGGCATACTCCACCCAGATTTCTTCTCCTCTGGAATATGCTTTTTCTGAGAAGTCTAATGGGGAGATTCCCCAATAGGAGAACTTTCTTTCAGGGAAACTATTAATAAGATGAGGGAATTTTTCAAATGGGATTCTTCTTAGATCTCTGAGGAACAAAAACATTACTATGATCCACTTCAAATGGAAGTCCTTACACCCTCTGCTGTTCCGCCAGTTCTTCCTGCTTTCCTGGATGCCTTTGCATCATCTTCTAAAACCCCTGACTCCCAAGCCTGTGCCCCCAAGAGACCTGACAGATTTTATAAGGTCCCTGATGACTGTACGTTTCTGTATAAATGTCCCTTAGCTGATCCAGTTGTGGTCTTCATTGTTTCTGATGAATCCTCTTGCTTGTCTTCTGCTAAGCTGCTTCTCTCTGATAAAGAAAGTAAGATATTGGGAAGGCTGTGTAAGAAGGTATATACTTCCTCCACCTTGGCTATTAAAGCTATTACATACCAGACACTCATATCCAGGTACTCTTTGGCTTTACTTTCTCAGGCCTTGATCCAATTACCAAACTTGGAGGTTAGATCTCAGGTTCTCTCTTATTCCTCGGGGAAAGTCCACTGCTCTGCTCTGTCTGCTTGTTTGCCATTGACACCTGCATTAGCTTTTAGACTGGAGGTTAAACTTTTCCTTAAAGGCATCCTACACATCAAACCTTCCAGGAAACCAGTGCCACCTCCTTGGGATCTCAACTGTCTTAGAGAAGCTCACCTTGGCTCCCTTTGAGCCTGCGGCCTCTGCTCCTCTAAAGTTTTGCACTTAGAAAACAGTGTTTCTGGTAGCCTTAACATCTGCTGGAAGGGTGTGTGAGATTCAGGCTTTGATGGCTTCTCCCTCTTTCTTGGTTTCCACATGGATAGTGTCTTAGAGAACTAAGGCATCCTCCATGCCTAAAGTATTGAATGAATTGTCACTTTATCAGTCCATTCAATTGCCCACCTTTTTTCCTTCTCCACAGTCCTCTAGTGAAAGGATTTACATTAGTTAGATATGCATGGGCAACTCAGAATTTACCTGGACAAAACAAAAATCTATAAGAAAGTCGGATCAACTCTTTGTATCCTTTCATCCCAGGGCTCTGGGTTTACCTGCATCCAAGCAAACTCTTTCTTGGATTTCTAAAGCTGTTGCGTTTTGCTGCGACTTTCATGGGAAATCTCCACCATTTTCTGTCAGAGCCCATTCCACCAGATCTGTTGCTTCATCAGGGGCTTTCTTTAAAGGCCTGGATGCTCATTCCATTTTGGAAGCTGCTACCTTGTCATCTGTTCATACTTTTGCTAAACATTACAAGTTGCATACTATCTCTAGTTCCAGGTTGGGGTTTGCTAGAGCAGTTCTGCATGGAATATAGAAAATGTTTTCTCACTTTCTTCTACTCACTCCTCCTCCCTGGGTTCCTTTCAAGCTTTTGTACTCTCCCGTATGTAAAGAATACTGCAGCATTGAATAGAAGGACATAGAATAGTTGTATAATGTCTTACCATGATTATAGATGTCCTTATCTTCTATTTTGCTGTATTCTGTCCCACCCACCTTCCGCCCTACAACTTGTTTCTTCCTAGGATAACTCCTTTTTTTTGGCCTTAGGATGCTTGTTCCTCATGGGGCTAGCTTATTCTGAGGATGGTACATGCTGATGTTTCTCTTATGGCTGACATTGTCCGTACCTACGTGTGATGTCCCATGTACTGTCAGTGGCTGTAAGCTTTTGTGTAGAAGACGGACGTCAGGTTGATGGGTGGAATACAACCGATATGTAAAGAATACTGCAGTATAGAAGAGGACAGCCATGGTTATGGTAAGATTTACACAACTATTCTTTACAAATGTTCAACTCTTGTCCTGAAAGGCAACTGGTTTTTGTAAGGTTCAACTAAAAAAGATATTTTTTATTGGGATTTGAGTAGTTCCAGCTACTGTACCCCTTACTTATGCTAACTGTAGAAAATGCTTCTTAGTGGAGCCCTGCTACTTGACCAAAAATCCAGGGCAGTGGATGGCAGAGTTAACTTATTCACTCCAGTGGAACTCAGGAATTTTGCAGTGCAACTTCCAATGGGCAGAGCCTAAGCCTTTTGACAAAATAAAATTGTCCTCACATTTCAAACAAATGTTCATATCTCTGGAACCATAGGAGTTATGAAAGATGGATAAATGGAAAACCCTTCGGCACAAGTTATTTTTATAGTGACAGTATTCTTTAGGTTCTAGATCTTAAACTGAATTTTATTAAGTCAAAGTAAATACAGAATTTACGATGTTCTTCGTGTTTCACTATTGCAGTCCTCACCTGTAGGATGTTCATCGTGCATACAGCTGCAGTCATAACAGATGGGTTCTCCTGCCGTCAGGCGGGTCCTCGGTCGGCCGAATTCCAAAGTCTAGGTCCGGCTTCAGTTGTCGTCGCTTCTTCCCTGACGTCAGTGCGACAGGGGTATAAAAGTACCAGTCAACGCCATTTTCTTTAGTCTTTCTTGCCGCGCGGTGCCTGAAGCAGAAGCGGTTCGCAAGTGCCGGTTGGCCAGCTCCTAAAATTACGAAAATTTTGCAACCGAAGTCTTCTTGAAAGCTAAGTACCCCGTTGGGGAAACTTTTCTTGCCTCAGACCGATGTCAGACAAAGTTAATAATTGTATTTCATGTGGGAAGCAAATACCGCATAAGGATTTCCATTCCCTCTGTATTCCTTGTTTAGGCCCAGACCACGACGTCTCGGTCTGTCGCTTTTGTGCTACATTCAACAAACGCACCATTAAGCGTCGGGCGGAGTTCGCCCAGCATTATTTTGGCAAAACATTTAACTATATTATGTCGTCGGATACTCCGACTCCAGTTTTGTCTAAAAAGCGCAAAGATAAGGACAGACACACGAGGTCCGCGGCCTCTACCGACACCACGCCAAAGCCCACTACACGTGGTCCGGTTCTCAGCGAGGTGCCTACGCAGCCCCTGACTACTGACGACACTTCATTGGCGGTGTCTCCTGTGCCCGAGTTCGCAGGCTCCTCGGCCCACACCCCGACTACAGATACCGAAGCCACTCTTGGCGGTGAATCTCAAAATGTGGACAGGTCCACCTCCTCCCAAGGTGTCTTCAGACCTTCCTCTTCTTTTTCCATCAAGGCTTTCACTAAGTCTAAAGCAGCCATGCATTCTAAGAGACAAGCTACACAGGGCCCATCTCCAGGCCCCATGCCTAAAAAACAGATGCTTAAAATGGCTGAGGATTTAATTACTCTTATCAGGGGTTCTCAACCCCCCCCCCCCCCGGACTAAAGGCCCAGAGTGGAGGAAGAATCCCCCTCCTCTGATCAGGGCTCGATTATTTCAGAGCACTCTGATGATCAGGAACATTCTTACTCCCCGTTTGAAGATTCTGATGCAGAGGAGTCCATTCCCTCTGTCCCCCCCCCCCCCAGAGGATTACTCATTTGGGGAAACTTTGCATACCTTAAGAGAACACTTCCACTGGGAAGGCCAAGATTATTCAGATTCCAAGAAAAGGCTTAGGGAATTTCTTTTGCTACCTCAGCACAGGCCTCTGGCTATACCTCCTGTCCTGGACATACTAGATGATGTGTACTCGGAGGCCTGCCTTAACCCGGATTCTCTACCTCCAGCCCCAGTCAAGCCTGACAGGTACTACAGGGTTCCTGACTCGCACCAATTTCTATACAAAAGCCATGCTGCTGACCCAGAAACCATCTCACAGGGCCCCCAGGGAATTAAGGCCTCCACTGCTAAAAATCCATTACCCTCCGAGAGAGATTCCAGATCCTTAGAAAGGTGGAGAAAAAAGGTATATACCTCTGCCACCTTAACCATGAGGGCATTAAACTGTCAGTTCCATATGCTAAAGTACCAACAGTTTTTGTTCTCACAATTGAAAAATAAAATGTCACAACCTGAACAACCAGACTTGAAGGAGTTGCAGGATTTGATGCATAGTGCAGAACAAGTGGGTAAACATACCTTACAATGTGGTTTTGATGCTCTAGAGGCCTCATGTAGAGCTGCTGTTACAGGATCAGTCATACGTAGACATGCCTGGCTCAAGGAACAAACATTGCCAGATCATGCCAAAGCTAAATTACTAGATGCCCCTCTACAAAAGGATGTATTATTTGGTGCTAATGCTGAGGAGGTATTAAGGAAAATGGAGGAAAAGGCTAAATCTATGCAAACTGTGAAAGACTTTCTACAGGTACACCCCCCACGTTTCAGTAGAAATTGGCCTTCCAAACATTGGTCCTTTCTAGCCACGGACAGACCCCAAAGAGGTAGATACAGGCGCCCAAGGGGCAGAGGGCAATCCCAAGGATCGTTTAGAGGCAGACAATGGCAAGCTCCTACACAAAGAGGTGCTGAGGATAACTCGCAACCATTCAGAAAGCAAGCCCAATGACCTTCCCCTTTGCATGCCAAGCAAGACTCAAATGGCAGCACCCTTAGGCGGAAAACTGGCATTATTTTCAAAAAAATTGGCATATTGTCACAAAAGACAAATGGATCCTGGACATTATAAACAGAGGCTACAGATTCCACTTTCACACCCTTCCAAAAATGAAAGGCATGCCAAACCTGCCACACAATCAAAGGGCAGAGGCACAAAGACAAATTACAGATCTTATAGACATGAAAGCTATTCAAGAGGTACCTACGCACGAACAAGGTCAGGGTTTTTATTCCAGACTATACCTGGTACCAAGGAAGGGAAAAGATTGGAGACCTATTTTGGACCTATCCATCCTAAACACATTTCTACTCGTACCAAAATTCAAGATGCTCACTCTACAGCAGCTTCTTCCCATGCTGGGCAAGGAGTCTTGGCTGGTAACATTGGACCTCAAGGAGGCATACCTGCTTGTCCCAATCAGACAAAATTGCAGAAGATACCTCAGATTTCTTGCAGGTTCAACCCATTATCAATTCTCTGCATTGCCCTTTGGCTTATCTACTGCGCCCAGAGTATTCACGAAATGCCTGGCATCAGTAATTGCCTACTGCAGACTTCAAAGGATACAAATATACCCCTATTTGGACGACTGCCTGATCCAAGCGGACAGCAAGCACATTCTTCTAAAACATCTGGCTTATGTAATAATGTTGTTGAATTCTCTGGGATACACAGTCAACAAAAAGAAATCAAGGCTAATACCCTCTCGGAAAATAATTTTCCTGGGTGCCAAGTTGGACACAAACACCCAGATGGTCTACCTCACGCCAGAGAAGCAGGGGCAACTAACTCAATACTTCAGAGCACTAGCAAATTGCACCAGGCTGACTGCAAGGAAAATCCTGCAGGCTCTGGGATTCATGGCATCTTGCATCTTACTAATCCCATGTGCAAAGCTGCATATGAGGAAACTTCAATGGTACCTGAAAAACCTATGGTCTCAACACAGCCACAGTTTGGAAACAATAATACCACTAATTCCATGTCTTCAAAAGGAATTTCTGTGGTGGGCTCAAGCATGCCAAACAAACACAGGTCTCCCATTCAGCAAGCCTCAAGCAAATCAAGTCATCACAACAGACGCCTCGGACTACGCCTGGGGGGCGCACATGACAGATCGGTGCATTCAGGGCAAATGGTCCCAAAAAGAAAAGCACCTTCACATCAATCAAAAGGAAATGCTAGCAATAATAAATGCTATTATAGCTTTCAAAGACCTTCTGCAACCAGGTCAACTATTGATAAGAACGGACAACACCACAGTAATGTGGTACATAAACAAACCGGGAGGAACACATTCATACCCCCTATGCAGACTGGCCATGTCACTTTGGAACATGGCCATGGACTTACAAATCGAACTACAAGCACAGTACCTGCCAGGCAAGGAAAACACGCTGGCAGACAACCTATGCAGAAATATGACAGATCCACACGAATGGAAGTTGCATCCTCAAGTTTTTACAGAGATAATCCAAGCATGGGGAAGGCCAGACATAGATCTCTTTGCCTCCCACAAAAATCACCAATTGACAAAATTATGCTCAAGGATTTTTCATCCAAAGGCCTGGAGAGTGGACGCTCTCTTTCAGTTGGACATCAATGACAGTTTATGCCTTCCCACCTCTTCCTCTGCTGCCCAAAGTTCTATTGAAAACCAGAGCAGACAGACCAAAGATGATTCTCATTGTTCCAGACTGGCCAAGACAACACTGGTACCCACTCCTGAGGAGCCTGACGCATTCCCCACCATGGACCCTGCCTCTAATGCCTCTTCTCCTGACTCAGCACAGCTTCAAAACTCTTCACAGTCAGCTAAAAACACTCAATCTAGCTGCATGGAAGATTCCTTTGCATCACAACAGACCCTACTTTCCAAGGAGGTGCAGGATGTCATTTTGGAGGCCAGAAGGCCGTCTACTAGAAAAGCTTACTCCGCAAAATGGAAACGGTTTTGTGTCTGGAATGAGAAAAAGGGCCAGGATCCTGGAAAACTGAATTTACCTCAAATATTACAGTATCTAGCTGAGCTGCTAAGCAGTGGACTTTCATTCTCCTCCATCAAAATCCATGCCTCAGCCATTTCTGCAGAATACAACACTGATCCACCCTTATTCTCTCACCCCCTCTTAAGACAGTTCCTCAGAGGGGCTAAGAATCTAAAACCCCCAAGGAAACAACCAATACCTGCTTGGGATCTCAATTTCATTCTGGAAAAACTGACCTTGCCTCCTTTTGAGCCAGCTGCCTCATCAGATTTGCAATATTTGTCCTGGAAAACAGCTTTCCTTCTGGCTATTACCTCAGCTCGTAGAGTTTCAGAACTACAAGCTCTCATGGCTGTGCAGCCTTTTATCATCTTCCATCAGGACAGAGTTTTATTACGAACCAACCCATCCTTTATGCCAAAAGTGGTATCCAGGGTAGCTTTGAATCAGGCCATACACTTACCTACCTTTTATCCTAATCCTCAAAACAAAGGGGAGAGATTATTACATTCCTTGGACATCCACAGACAACTGCGTTATTATTTGGACAGAACAAAGCCTTTCAGAAAATCAGAACAGCTCTTTGTGTCCTATGCTATAGGAGCTCAAGGAAAGCCAATTTCCAAACAGACAATCTCAAAATGGATAGCCCACTGCATACGCTTTTGCTATTCTTTTCATGGCAAAACTGGACCTACAGGCATCGGATCTCACTCCACTAGGGCCACGGCTACCTCTGCAGCCTTTCTCAGAGGAGTTCCTACCAAAGATATTTTAGAAGCAGCCACTTGGAGTTCTGTGCATACCTTCTCCAAGCACTACCACCTTCCACTATACTCTAAATATAGAGTGGGCTTTGCCACTGCAGTCTTGCAGGGCATTCTGACTCCTCCTAGTTCCACCTAGTGCCTACCACCCCTTTCTTAGCTTTGGGATTCTACCCATCTGTTATGACTGCAGCTGTATGCACGATGAACATAGTACAGTTTTGTACCTACCATAAATGTAGATGTTCAAGTGCTAATGCAGCTGCAGTCCAGGTTTCCCTCCCTCCTTCCCCTCTTGGGACAGGCCTATTGGCTAACATATCCTCATGCAACCAGATTGGGGTATTCATTCATGATGTATTTGCTTGCACTACTGTATTTTGATTATATGGCATTGCTTTATTACACAAATTTATGTATTGCCTACCTTCTGGGGGCACCTGATATCTGGGGCAAGAAAAACTGAAGAAAATTGCGTTTGCTGGTTCTTTTATACCCCTGTCGCACTGACGTCAGGGAAGAAGCGACGACAACTGACGCTGGACCTAGACTTTGGAATTCGGCCGACCGAGGACCCGCCTGACGGCATGAGAACCCATCTGTTATGACTGCAGCTGTATTAGCACTCGAACATCTACATTTATGGTAGGTACAAAACTGTACTTTATCCCTGCTGTGGTAGCCCTCAGCCGGCCCGAATACCAGAGTCAGTGTTTTTGTGCGCCGGCTGCTGTCGCCTGTAGTCTGACGTCAGGTCGTCGGTGTTATAAAGCAAGGCAGCTGTCGTCATTACATCAGTCTTTCTTGCTGTGGAGCCCATAGCAGAAGCAGTTCGCACGAGTGCCGGTCGGTCGCTACCAGAAGTCGAATTTCAGCAGAAAACGTCTAAAGCTGAGTACCCCGTTGGGGACCCTTTTTTCTTGCTCTAACCGATGTCCGAAAAAGGTAACAATTGTCTTTCCTGTGGAAAGCAGATCCCACACAGAGACTTTCATTCTTACTGCATCACTTGTTTAGGCCCAGACCATGATGTCCCTCATTGCCGGTTCTGTGCCCTCCTTAATGTGAGAAAAATTTGCCGTAGAGCTCTTTTTGTAGACAATTATTTTTGTATTCAGTCTTCGAATTAAGATATGGTGTCCATCAGCCAACAATCCACCGACATTCCAAAAAACCGTAAAGATAGAGACAGGCCACACAAGGCTAAGCCTTTTGATGACACTACTGCTAAGCAAGTCGTCAGTTCTCCGGAATTCAGTGAGGTGTTTTCGCAGCCCCTGATACCAGTCTCTGTTTATATGCAGGCTTCTGCCAAGACCCTTTCGGAGTCCAGTATGCTGCAGAAATCCACTTTGCCTTCCGAGCCTCTGGGCGTCTCTGCCTTGGTTGGGTCTGGAGCCATGACGCAGGCACTGGCTTCCGAGGAGGCCGTTCACACTACCGATTCTAGACAAAAAACGTCTTCTCTTCCGACTACCATTTCTCAGGGACCAGATTCTGTCAGGCCTCATAGCCAGGCCACTCCTAGGAATTCTGCTTCTACCACCATCTAGCTACTGCTCCCCCACCCCAAGCTCAAATGCTTAAAATGGCAGAAGATCTCACCTCCCTTATCCGAGGTACTCAAGCCCCCACTCCAAAAAGGAAAAGGCTTCCTTCTCCAGAAATTATGACAGACCAAGAGTCTGAGTAATCTGATTATTCTTTTTTTTGAAGAGGAACAACAGCTCTTAACTATTTGAGGATTCTGATGCAGAGGAATCCATCCCCTCTGCCTCCCCTCCAGGTGACCTCTCTTCGGGGAAACCAGCCACACTCTCAGGGACCTTTGTCAGTGGGAATCTCAGGACTACCCACAGTCAAATAAATGACTTGTAGAGTTTCTGGACCTGCCCCAGTACAGACCCCTGGCCATCCCACCTATTCTAGAAGTAGTGGATGATGTTTTCCTTGAATCTAGTTAAGCCCCTGATGCCCTGCCTCCTGCTCCAGCTAAACCTGACAGGTACTACAGAGTACAGGATTCTCACCAATACCTGTACAGGAACCCTGCGTGTAGACCCTGAGGTCATTACACAGGGACCCAAAGGAGCTAAGACTAGTTCTGCCAAGAATCCTGTTCCTTCTGACAAAGACTCCAGAGCTCTGGACAGATGGGGTAAGAAAGTATACACCTGTGCAGCCTTAGCTATCAGAGCACTCAGTTGTCAGTTCCATATGTTAAAATTTCAATAACACACTTTGGAACAATTAAAACAGGAGATTGCTACCTCCCCTGACGGTGCCAACTCAAAAGAGTTGGCAGAATTACAGCACTCTGTCAAGTGGCCAAGCACTAATTACAATGTTGTGGATATGATGACCTAGAAGCCTCTAGCAGGGCAGCAGTGACAGTATCTGTTATTAGAAGACGTGCAAGGCTGAAGGAACAACCTCTCCCTGATCATGTCAAGTCTAAACTTATAGATGCACCCCCTGTATAAGGAATGCTTGTCTGGGGAAAAAGCAGAAGAGGTGCTTAAAAAGATGGAAGACAAAGCAAAATCTATGCAAACAGTAAAAGATTTCTTTCAAGTTCAACCGCCCAGATTCAGCAGGAACGTCCCCTCTAAGCACTGGGCCTTCCCTGCACCCGGCAGAGAGTGCCAAAGTAAGCCCCGCAGATGCAGGACATCCAGGCCTGTATCCCAGACACAGCAAAGAAGCAAAATGGACCAGTTCCGCCTCTAAGGCAGGGATATCTAAGCCAAGCTTCTATGGTAAGCACTCACAATGACTCTCCTTCCCCTCTCTGCCTTCCTTTCACTCATCTAAAACTAGGAGGAATGCTCACCCTCTTCAAGGACAATTGGATGTCTATAGCCAAGGACCAATGAGTATTAAAATCATTTCTCAGGGATGCATATTCTCCTTCAACGAACTCCCAATTCCAAGAGGGTACCCAGACCTCCCCCCAAGCCAGTGGGCAGAGCCATTAAAACGGGTAAAAACACTAATATCCCAGGGGGCAGTAGAACCTCTCCCTCCGGATCAAACAGGAAAAGTTTTTTTTACTCCAGACTATTCCTTGTTCCCAGAAAAGAGGGCACTTGGTGTCCCATCCTGGATCTGTCCAAACTGAACACCTCTTTGGTGGTCCCCAGATTATAAATACTAATCTTGCAGCAGCTCCTGCCTATGCTGACAGAAAATGCTTGGCTGGTGACAGTAGACCTAAAAGATGCCTACCTCCACATCCCCATCAAGGAATCATGCAGAAAATTCCTGCGCTTCAGAGCAGGCACTCGGCACTTTCAGTTCTCTGCACTGCTCTTTGGCTTATCTACTGCTCCCAGAGTATTCACCAAATTCTTGGCCCTGGCTTTAGCATTCTGCAGACAGAGAAGTGTACAAATTTGCCCTTACCTGGACGACTGCTTCATTCAGGCGAACAGCAATGAAATGTTGCTCCAGGATTTTCTGTTTGTCAAAAAAATCCTAACTTCCCCAGGGTTCACCATCGACGAAAAAAAAAAAAATCAAAGCAAAACCCCACCAGGAAAATTGTTTTCCTGGGAGGTGTGCTAGACACAGCAACCCTAATGGCCTTCCTATCCCCAGAAAAGTAGAGCTTCCTGCCTCTCTACTTCACCCAGCTGGCTTCCAGAAGTCACCTCACTGCGAGGAAGTTCCTGCAAGTCCTGGGATACATGGCATCTTGCATCCTTCTCTTCCCTCTCGCCAGGCTTCACATGAGAAAGCTTCAGTGGTACTTAAAGAACCTTTGGTGCCAGCATTCTCCGTCCCTAGAGACCACTCTCCCACTGATCCCTTGCATAAGGGACGAATTTCTCTGGTGGGCAGAGGCCTGTGCCATAAACAAGGGTCTTCTCTTCATCCTCCACCCTTTCGGCCAGACCATCACCACCGACGCCTCAGACATAGCTTGGGGTGCTCACCTAGCAAGCAGGTGTACCCAAGACCTTTGGAGTGCCCAGCAACTTCACTAGCACATCAACCAGAAAGAAATGATGGCAGTGCAAAACGCTCTGACTTCCTTCCAACCCCTTCTCAGGCCAGGGGTCCTCTTATAAAAATAGACAACACCACAGTAATGTGGTAAATCATCAAGCAGGGGGGGCACCCTTTCTTACCCACTGTGCAGGTTAGCCATGAGTCTGTGGCATAAAACCATCTCCATGGGGCTACACCTAATTGCCCAATACTTACCAGGGATCAACAACACACTGGCAGACCAACTAAGCAGAAACTTACTGGACCCCCACGAATGGCAGCTCCACAGAGAAATCTTTCTGCAAATCACCCAGGAGTGGGGGACCCCAGAGGTGGACCTCTTTGCCTCGCACCTCAACCACCAGCTGCACAAGTTTTGTACCAGGGAGTATCACCTCCTAGCTTGGAAGGTGCATGCCTTGACCTTCCTCCCCTGGAGCTCCCTCTTTGTTTATGCATACCCTCCTCTGCCCCTCATTCCCAAGGCCATCCTCATTGCTCCGGATTGGCCCAGACAACATTGGTACCCCTTACTACGCAGTCTGACCTTACAGCCCCCGAAACTGCTTCTCCTAAGATCAGACCTCTTGACCCAGGAGAGGGGGAAGGTATTGCACCCAGACCTACAGACTCTCAAACTTTCAGCATGGCTCATACACTAAAAACTAACAAGAAGTCACTGTTTAAGCAAACAGGTCCTGTACATCATCACAAAGGCCAGAAGGCCCAGCACAAGAAAATCTTATGCAGGAAAATGGAAAAATTCTGCCCCTGGAAACAATGGCTGTAACTGTGAATCTGCTGAGCTGCTATAACTATGGGTGAATTTGTTCCAAATTTGCAATCCAGCACTATAACTAACCACAGTGGTCATTTTGGCACAAGAAAGCATCCAAATGGAACCATATGAAGGATAACATCACAATTCTGTATGATCAGTATGTCAGTATCCCAGTAAGAAATGTTAGCCCTGGCATACAAGAATAAACATTTACGGAAACACTGACGCAGTGATATGCAAATATAAGCATGGTGCACATTGCTCAACTGTCCAGATTTTTGCCTCATATTTTTGGACTGTTCCTCATATAATTTGTGGTTTTCTGGCAAATCACCGAGGATTGAAGGCAGTGAAATAATGACATAGATTTGAGCTTCAGACATGTTGTGACATTACCAGTGGATCAATGCTTAGAATGACTACTTAAGGTATGTATACCAAGCAAGTCTAATATGATATGATATGTTACAGAGAGCAGCACCTCTAAAGCTGCTTAGTTTCTGCCTTATATCCTTACGTCTTAAGTTAAACATGGTAGTTCTATCTGTTAGTGATGACCAGGCAACACTAGATCATTTGGGATAGGAATGTGTGTGCAAGTGTTTGTGGGTTAGGGTTTGTGTAAATGGCTAAGTAGGGAATACATTTAATGCAGTGCATGTGTGTTATTGTGTAAGATAATGTGTCTGAGTGCATTGTGTAATGGTAATGTCGTGGAAAGGGTTTTATGAGGTAAGGTATAGGGTTGGGATTAGGGTTTGTACAGATTAGTAAGGGGGTGTAGGTGGGTTGCAGAAACGCACACACACTGTATACATGACACAACACAAACCTGTACATACTGTATACTGAGATACACACTTTGAAATGTGAAAAGGAATAGATACTGAATAAACTCTCCCATACATTAGAATCAAGCAAGTAAAGGAGTTAACATGCAATAAGCAAAGATGATAGCTTAGCTTGCAGATGTAGTACTAACATATAATAAATGAAAAGTACAAATTGGATCATGCAATGACTAATAATAACCAAATCAATAAACCTGTTCAGCTTATATACCCCATTTTCTGGAGCTGTAAGCTCAATTTGTTTCTTTTTTTTTTTTGAGTGAAAATTAGTGATTTGATAGCAAACATATTAATATTACAAAGAAGCAAATCAAGCTGAAAGGATGCCAACTCCAGCATGTGAAACATGTAAAATGTTTTCCAGGTACCAAGAAAGAGCTATGATGTACATGACTTCCACAGAAGTGTAAATGCTGAAGTACAAACATGTTTTATTTACTAATTTTGAAAGTGTAAAATTTTTCATGCTCTGAGAAACACTGGTCATAGTTAGTATATATAGGTAAGAAGCAGTGTATGGCTACAGCCCCGCATCCGAGGTCCAGGTGAAGAAGCCCCTTGCAACAACGAATCCTCCTTTTGTACTGTTGCAATGAGTTTTGATTTTCACTGCTGTTTTTTTTAAACTTGCACAATACCATTCATACTTTCAGAGTATTGCACACGAGTGTTGACATATGGCGAGTAGTTGTTTTTCAGCATGACCTTCAAAGAAATAAGCTAGACAATTAATACATGGAAGAAGCTTCTAGAAGTAGCCATGTCGCTATTTAAGTAGACATTTCTTCCTCTACTTCATGCAAACTGAATCAGAAAATGGCAAAAAGGGGGAATATGTTGAATATTAAATTATTAACCTTGTTGGTACACATTCGTAACACTAAACATCCTGCTGTGAAGTACATGTACTTAGCTTCACCTCAGGCCACTTCTGAGCTCCTTCCATGTCACTGCTACCTCTGCATAAGGTATCTACAAGTTTCTCAGCTATGGAATATACACAGTGTTTTAGCTTATACTGCTCTTCTCTTGTAATTTGGATTACTTAGTAAAACTGTTAAACTAGTTAGGATGTTTAAACTCTTTTCGTTTAAGGTATAACAACTTTAGTCTTGGAAGAAAATCAATGAGATTGAAAGAGTTTTAACACTTGCATCAACTTGACGAGGAAGAATAAAGAAAATGGGAACTGTAGGTGCTCCGACAGTGTTTTTTATAAAAATCTTGTGCTGTAAAAAATCTGGAATAAGTTTTATACTGGAAATTACATTACAAGTTAAGAAATAAAACAAGGCCAAACCACTCTATTTGTTGAGCTGAAGCATATATATTAGTGCAGGGATTCTTAACTCATGAAAAGCCAAGTGAAAAGGCCTTCATGGAAGAGACAAGAGTATCAGAAAAGCCTTGTAATCCTAAACTTAGTGGTGTATTAAAGAAATATAAATTTCAGTTTTTTCTCCAGAAAGTTTGCCAGATCAGTGAGTTTAAAGGCTATATGAAAAGAATAAGCAAAATACTTTAGACTATTCTTGGGGAAAGACATTAACAGCAAAAGCTGAACAATAGGCATGAATAAATGATAAACACTTACAAAAAAGTTTATGATCAGATGACTTGACATTTGAAAATGCCTTAAATGCTGTTTCAGTCATGGAAAAAGCAAACCAAAATGTATACAAGTTAGACATTGGCAGTGGCTTGTACAAAAGTAAGTGTATAGCTCCAGGCATATATCTCAGCATTTTTACTCAAAAATCAACAAGAAGGTCAAAATAAAGAGGTGCAAATCCAGGAATACATTCCTTGTATATTTACTTGAGAAATTACTTTTATTAACATGGATTTTCAGAACAACAAAAATTCTCACATGTAGTTATAGGGATATTCTTTGACTTTATTCCTCACTATGTTAACCCAAAATCAAAAATTGTATAGGGTCAGGGAAAATTTTGATATCGTTCATAGATATCATCTTTCATATATTTTTTTCATAGTTTTTATATTTGGTATATTACTTGTACCTGACATACTTCAGAGAATGGTACAGTTTTTGTATTTCAAAGTGTTTACCTGTACCTGATATGTTCAGAAAATGATACAGTTGTATTTCCTGTACCTGGTATACTTAGAGAGTGATGCAGGTTTTATTTTTATTTCATAGTGTTACCTGTACATGATTTACTTCAGAGAATGATACATTTTAATCACCTGCTTGCCTGTCAGCTGTCAGCCCTCATGCCATTGACCGGCCCATTTGTTCCGATGTGGGATGACACTCTGATTAATAGCCTTAACTCTTTCCCTGGTAGATGATGTGCATGGTTGTTGAAGTAACATGTTATCCTGCCTTTCTCTGTGGTATTCCTGCAGATGCCTAGGGAAGGTTATCACATGGATGCAGGTTGGCAGAGCTAAGCACCCATTCCAATCCCATACCCTGTGTGCTTTGTAAACCTCTGTCTCCTGTAGGTGGCAGCACTGCATTGGGATGGAAATCCTCCCTGACCCCCCCCCCCCAAGATGTCTTAGTTGACAAGAACAACATGCCC
Organism: Protopterus annectens; assembly: GCF_019279795.1. Classification (NCBI taxonomy): domain Eukaryota; kingdom Metazoa; phylum Chordata; order Ceratodontiformes; family Protopteridae; genus Protopterus; species Protopterus annectens. The sequence goes on from NC_056750.1 coordinate 237,465,109, forward strand.
CCCCCCCCCCCCCAACTCCTCTAGCATGCAGGGCACTAGTCTATCACAGGTCATCTTGGTCTCAGATAAAGCTTCATTTAACTGCTGGAATGTCCACAGAGGTTCTTCACTAAAAGAATACAGAGTATAAGTCACATGTCCTATGCGGACCACCAGGGGGGATCCATCAATGTAATCTGTCTCTTACAGGTTGTTGAGGGGAGATCTATGCCTGGCATACAAGGCATTGTCAGATGCCACCCTGATGGATTTCATGCATATCCACAAAACAAACAGTAGCATAACTACCCAATTTAAAGACTTAAACCTTATCTGTGATATTAATAGGGCCTGTTGGAGAGACAGGTATGCATCCCAGAGATTACCCCTTCTCTTAAATAAATGTAAATAAAATAAATAAATGGGCTCCACAACCATATAATGAAGAGTTCATCCCTAAACCATTCAAGTGTAACTTGGGCAATTGGATGGGGAACCAGAAATTCAACCCTGATTTGACACACAAGTCTCTAATGGATACAAGCAGCCTGTAAATGGTTCATCTCCCAGGCCCCTGCTTGTAAATGTCTCATCTCCCAAGCCCTTGCTTACACTTATCAAGGGTACCAGAACTTGTCTGAGATTTGGGATGGATGGCTAGGCTTAAAAAGGCCCTTGTGGTTGTTAGCCTAGTAAACACCTATGAACCAAAAGGGGGCAGTTACCTCCCAACCTTCCATCTCTCTCATCCTGGATTACTTAGAGTTGCTCAATAGTGGCCTCTCCTTCTCCTGTATTAAAATATATGCCTCAGCCATCTCTGCCCATTATGATTCAGACCCACCCTTCTTCTCACACCCTTTGATTAAGCAATTCCTTGGAGGGGCTTCTAATATCAGGCCTCCCAGAAGACCTCCTACTCCACCCTAGGACCTGAATTATGTGTGTTAGAGAAGCTAACCTTGCCTCCTTTCGAACCTGCTGCTTCAACAGAATTGAAATACCTGTCCTGGAAGACTGCCTTCCTACTAGCTATCACCTCAGCCAGAAGGGTCTCAGAACTTCAAGCTTTCATGGCTGTCGTGCCGTTCATAATCTTCCATGCAGACAGAGTCTCCCTGAGGACTAAACCCTCATTTTAACAAAAAAATACTATCTTGTTTGCTCGTTTCCTGCCTTTCCTAGCTAGTATAGTCCAGACCCCAGGCTTTGCTGGTTTCAGGACTTTATTTTCTGTGTTCAGAGCTATCCAGACCTTGCTGTGGTAGAGGGAAGTCCTACTGCTTACCAGTGGGAGTGGTGAGCATTGTACTGCCTGTCTAACACTAGAGGAGTGGTTTCCAGCTGTGAAATTGTAATTTTTGCCTTTTTGGGCTGATTTCTATCCCTTTCAACTTTCTGGCTTAAAAACGCGTGTGTTTGCGCATTTTTTCGCATTATGCAGCATCGCCGGGCTATGGTTAAACTATTCCAGGTGCCAGAAAGTGCACTTCAAATTCTGCCTTAGAACTAACTGGTTTCTCAGTAGAAGCAGTAAAATCTGAACCCCTGTGACTAGCACTTGCTCTAGAACCTGCTGGAAAGCACTAGGAAGCCTTAAACTGATACAAGCACTCAACTCTCCTTGTTAATAAGGAGAAATTAATCGTAGGCACTAAACAGTCTATAATTGCAAAGTACCTTGCAAAGATAAGGGAAAAAAGCTCTTTTACTTTATAAAAAAGCACCTAAACAGGCATGTCCAAGTGTCAGCTTCCGGTGATTTATCCTGTCCACCTGGAGAATCTGGGCATACTCGGACAATGCAACAACTGCCTCATGTACACAGACAGCCCTCTCCTCCTACCACCCAACACTACAACCTGCGAGAGATGCTCTTACATAGCCAAACTGGAAGGAAAGCTCTCTCCAGCCAAGATTGTGCTAGACAGTCAAGAGAAGGTTAACTCCTGCACTACACCTCAAGCAACACATAGCCCTTCAAAACCCACACCAGCAACACCCACACATAGCAACACTAAACCCACATATGCGGAGGCCCTTAACATTAACCTGCCCAAGCAACAAGGACCTCCAAAGCTGAAACGCAAACAAACACCAGTCACAACCAAAGTGACACACAGCTTGCAACACCAGTGTGCCACCCAACAACAGCCCCTAAGGCAAGACAATGTACCCAACACTTTAGTCATAGGTGACTCCTATGGTCAGGCACACTGATGTCCCACTCACCAGGCTGAACAAGGAGAAAATTAGTCAGCTGCCTGTCGGGTGCCAGGATCCACCACATAATGCATACACTCACGTCACTCCACAAGTACAAATACGACTCTGCCATTGTCCATGTTGGAGTGATTGACTTGAAGTACCTCCCTGGACTACATGAAAAGAGACATGGAAGAGCTCTCTGATCATGTGGCCCAGGCAGGTATGACCCTAGCCCTGAGTAGCATATTGCCTTCGCCCAGAATGATACCACAGTATAAGGACAAAATGATTGACTTCAACAATTGGCTAAGCTTCTGTGTCATTCAAAGGGGATCCAATATCTGTCTGCTTGGGACTACATGATTGACGAACCATGATGCTTTGCCAGAGATGATCTGCACCTGTCACCCCTGGGTTTCAGGTTACAGGCTACAGGCTAAAGTTCTTGCCCACCCCTATAGTGCCTTTTTTAGGCAAGGTTCAAAGGACAAAACCACCACTGTAACAGATACAAGCATGCAAAATCAGAAGGTAATGCTGCTCAATGCTAGAAGTCTAAACTTAAAAATGCACTCTCTCGAGGTACTCCTAAAAATGGAGAACATCGATATCTGTGCAGTAAATGAGACCTGGTTTAAGGCTCCAGAGAGCACCCCTGCAATACCAGGCTACAACTCTTACCACACTTTTCGGCCACCAAACCAAGACCGAAACACTAAAGGTGGAGGAGTGTCCATATTCACCAAGGATATTCACACCTCCAGGCTAGTTGCCCATCACAATGCATCTGAAATTCTCCAGGTGCAACTATAACACTAGGTTAGACTGCAGTCCAAATTGTAGCTTGCTACAGATCCCCCACCATGCCCCAAGATTCTCACTGCACCTTTCTAAACATACTGGAAAATATTAAGATACAACCAAACACCCTAATAATGGTTGATTTCAGCTACCCTTGCCATTGACTGGGAAAACTACTCTGGTACAAACACCTTTTCTCAATGGTTCTTGGAATTCATAAATTCCAACGCCCTGGATCAACTAATCCATTGTCCCACCAGGGGCTCCAATATCCTAGACCTGGTCATTACCAATAATGGGAGATAGATGCTCCACACCAGTGGTCACCCCCTCATTGGTCAGGTCTGACCATAAGCAAATCAACCTTGACATCCACATTCCACCCCCCAGTAAGGAAATCTCTGTAAAAAAAACTTCTCCAGAGTCAACTTCATGCTACTCAATCAGAAGTGACAAACTTCATGACACCCATGCAGATGGGAGCTGAAAGTTCTACTGTTGAATCCTACACTAAGGCACTCTACGAGCACATCCACTGGTGTATGAATCATGCTATCCCAAATAGAACCAAGACGCTCTCCTCCAGAAAAAGGAAGCCGATCTGGTTGTCCCCTGCCATAAACAAACTATACAACAGAAGTAAGAAACTGTTGCAGAAAAGAGGACAATCCCAGGATGCAAAAAAACTCCCTTACTAGCCTCAGTAAGAAGATAAGATCCCTCATAAAATCCTCAAAAGCTAGTTATGAAAATAAATTGCCAAAGATTCCAAAGTCAACCACAAGACATTCTGTAGTTATGTCAAGAATCTAAATGGCAATGCTCAGATTTGCTCTGAGCTACAACAGAATGGCATTAATTATACTGATTCCAAGGATATTGCCAATATCTTGGCAGATCTATTTAGTGCCAACTTCACCCCCTAAAGGGCCCATCTAAATACCAAAAGATTGCCAAATTCTGGTAATCACAGCCACACAGGTAGAAACCGAATTCTCCAAAGCTAAGAATACAGCATCCATGGGATCAGAAGACATCCCGGGCTGTGTACTACATGAACTACAAAATTAATTGGCGCCTCACCTAAGTGTCAAGTTTAATCATAGCCTCACCTCAGGCTTCATGCCCACTGAGTGGCGCACAGCTACAGTTATCCCACTCCACAAGGGGGGGATCCACCTTGGATCCCGGGAACTACTGTCCCATCAGTCTGACAAGCCTGATCTGCAAGGGCATGAAACACATTATCCTGGAACTTATAAACAAAGACATTGGCAACCTTCAAACATTGGACCCCACCCAGTTTGGGTTCATGAAGGGCTGATCTTGTCTCCTGAACCTGACTTGACTTCTTCAAATCAGTCTCCAGAGCTGTGGACGAGGGTAAGGCGGTCCACGCAGCCTATCTGGACCTTGCCAAGGCCTTCGACACCATCCCCCACACTGGAGTCCTACATAAACTTACTAAGCTGGGCATAAATCCCTACGTCACTCGATGGGTTGCCAACTGGCTTACTGACAGAACCCATGCTGTAAAAGTAGCCGACTCCAAATCCAGCTCCAGACAAGTGACAAATGGAGTACCTCAGGGTTCAGTCCTGGGACCACTGTTGTTTGGCATCTACTTCTCTGAAGTACAGGCCAACACTAAGGGACTCTGGCTAACAAAGTTCACAGATGACTGCAAACTGGGAGTCATTACTGAATCCCCAAATGATGTGGATATTCTACAAAAGGGTCTTACAGAAACAGATGCTTGGTGCCAGAGCCATGGGCTCAAGCTTTAATGCCAAGAAATGTATAGTTATCCCCTTTGGGAAAAACCATGTACCCATGATTTACCAAATAGGTGGCAGTACACTAAACACCGAAAGTGTGATGTGAGACTTAGGGACACAGGTGGACAGTGGTCTCACTTTCGATAACCACATCGCCACAACAGTCAGGAAATCCTATTATATGGGGCACACCTCATCACTAACAGCTTTTCATTCAGAAAAAAGGTGGTCATTGTCCCACTGTACTCACCCCTCATTAGACCCATTATAGAGTACAACGCCCCGTTTGGTATGTACCCCACAAGACATCTGCAACAGCTGGAAAGGCCGCAGAAATTTCTCACTAAAAGAATCACAAGCCTAAAGCAGATGCCCTATGCTGACCATCTTAAAAAAAACTCAAGCTACACTCTGTGGCATATTGTCTACTCAGAGGCGATCTCTGCTTAACATACAAGGCCATGTCAAACCCTGAGCTGTTGGACATGCTCCACTTAAAGAAATCCCAATCCCTCGGAGCCACATGCTCCAGGGATCTAAGCCTTGTGATCACAATGAACAAAACATGCTGGAGGGATAGGTTCCTGACCCAGCGACTCCCCATACTCTGGAATAGACTGCCCATACATGTCAAGCAGAGCGCCTCCTTGGCCCCCTTCAAAAGGAGCCTTGACAATTGGATGGGAGGTAGGAATTTCACCCCGAGGATCATGTCTGTCACCCTGCTAGACAGGGGTCCAGGGAAGTAAATATTGTTGGAAGAAATATCCAGGGAATTGTTATGGCTAGACTTGTATAGGCCCTAGGACTGATAGACTAGTATCAACCTATGAAGCTATGCCCAAGGTGGTATCTGATGTGACCCTTAACCAGGCCGTACACCTTCCCATCCTCTTTCCCAACCCTCAAAACAAGGGGGAAAGAATTCTCCACTCACTAGACATGTACATACAACTCAGATACTATCTGGACTGCACTAAGCCATTCAGAAAAACTGACCAGCTTCTTGTAAGCTTTTCCCCAGGGGCAGAGGGGAAGCCCATCTCCAAATAAACCATTTCCAAATGGATTTTACACTGTATCCATTTTTGCTACAGACTACATGGGAAACCCATCCCTAAGTCGAGCCGTACCTACTCCACACTAGGGCTACTTCTACTGCCTTCCTCAGAGGAGTACCTACCAGGAACATATTGGAAGCGGCCACCTGGACCTCTGTCCATGCCTTTACAAAGCATTACCACTTACTTCTCTTTTCTAAGTCCAGGACAGAGTTTGCCTCTGCAATTCTGCAGGTCCTCCTGACCCATACCTAGGACTCTACCTATCCTTCCACCCTTTACCTCAGCTTTGGGAATCTTCCCACAGGTGATGACTGCAACAGTGAAACAATGAAGAACATAGTACAGTTGTGTACACTTAAAATACATGTAGATGTTAGAGTGCATTCATTGTTGCGGCCTTGGTTTCCCTCCCTCCATCCCCCATTTCACATTTTCCCCTAGGGGACACATGCTTCCCAAGGTGGCTCTTAGCCACCAGGACCACTTCTCTCTTTTCTCTTGTGCTTCTGACGGGTTAGGGCAAGAAAAACTGATGTAATGACGTTGGCTGCCTAGCTTTATAGTACTGACGACCTGACGTCAGACTACAGGTGACAGCAGCCGGTGCACATAAACATGGACTCTGGTATTCGGGCTGGCCGAGGGCTACCACAGCAGGGATAACCCACAGGTGATGACTGCAACAGTGAATGCACTCTAACATCTACATTTATAAGTGTACACAACTGTACTTGTAATGTTTTGTAAACAACTTACAATGTCTGAGCAACCATTCAAGTTACACACATACTGTCAGCTGCACTTTGTTCATCTAGCTGAGAGCTTTCATACAAGACTAATGAGTTGTCTCTGTGTTACTTGCTTGTTGATATAGTTAGAAAAAAATGTGAAAATTATATCAATATAAATTAATATCATAAAATCAACATTTAATATCTCTTTACCTGCACTAGACAGAGATCCGATATTAATGCAGATGAGTTTGCCATTGTGTAAGCTTTAAGATGAAATCTTTTAAAACCTTGTACATATCATGGTTTTGGAATTATTGATGCAAACATGAACAAGCAATATTTGACACATGAAGGCGTCAGTAGGAGTTAACTGCAGATGCACCTGGAGGCGTCACTCGAATGTAATGAGTCACCTTCTCTAATTTTTAGATAATTGTCTTGGCTTCTGTGATACCAGAGAGCTTAATTTTAGAGTAATTGTAGAGCACTGGCCAGTGTACCCCTAACTTTCATAAGCAATGAAATATTTGAAACTGGTTCCTACTGTTAGCAGGGTAGGTGCACACTTATAACTAAAAGGTCATAAGGTGGTATGGATGGTTCCTTGAGGTAATTAGAAAATGTATCCACATTCAAGGAGGGTCATCTGGCTCAGGACTAATCCTTTCCCAAAGGGCATTAAACCAGAAAAGAAAGGTACCTTTTAATAGTCATCTGAGAAGACTAAATGAATGGGAGATGAAGATCATAACTGCTTTCAAGCACATGTTTCATAGTATTTCAAAGAAAACTTTATTGTCATTTAGAAAACACAAGTACAACCTGAACGAAATTTTGGGTATCAGCTTGTCATCAGAGTACAGAGGCAATTTAAGTATAAAAAGAATAAGACATGATGTGTACACAACTAATCTAATGATTAATGCATATAAAACTACTCTCTATAACCTATTTTTATTTAGATAAAAACTAGCCACAAATACAAACCTAAACATATGAACAAAATAATACTGTACACAGAAAAAGAGAAGAAAAGGCAGTTTAATATTGCACATGAGAAATTATTGCAATTGCACTTTTGAAGAGATATTGCACTTTTGTAAGAATGCATTAACTCTAGTCCCATTTGGAGGTAGGAGATATCCAAGTTGATGTCAGAGTTTGAGCCTTATTACTGTTGGATAGAAGCTGTTCAAGAGCCTGGAGATCCTACAGCGGATGCTGCAGTACCTCTTGTCAGATGAGTCTAGCAAACCAGTCAAATGATGGATGGGATGTGTCTCAAGTATTTTGTATGCCCTCTTTATGCTTCTTGGTGTATAAAGTTCTTGCATGGTTGGAAGATTTTGTGCCCATTATCTTCACCAGTCTTTGAAGCTTCTTGTCTGCCGTAGTACTGTTTCCATATCACACAGTAAAGTTGCAGGTGAGACTGCTTTCAATAACTCCTTTATAGAAAGTGGCTGGAGCATTCAGAGGAAGCTTTTCTTTTCTGAGCCTTCTCAGGAAGTGCAGACATTGGTGAGCTTTTATAATTATCTAGCCTGTGTTCACAAACCAAGAGAGGTCTTCTGAGATGTGTACCCCCAGGAACTTTGTAGAGTGAACTCTCTCTACCACCCCACCATGGATCTCAAGTGGCGAGTGAATGGCTGACCTTTTTCTGAAGTCAGTGATAATTTCCTTAGTTCTGTTAGCATTCAGATCCAAGTTATTTTTGCACCATTTGATCAGAGAGCCAACTTTGTTCCTGTATTCCCTCTTATCATCCCTTACGAGACCCACTGCAGTGGTATCGTCAGAGAATGTGATGATATGGTTACTGCGAAATTTCACAGAGCAGTCATGGGGAAGGATGGTGAATAGTAGAGGACTAAGTACACACCCTTGAGGCACACCAGTGTTGAGTGTAATGATACCTGATGTGTTGTTACCAGCACATGTCTTCTGTGGTCTTTCAATCAAGAAGTCAAGGATCCAGTTGCAGAGGCTCTTGCTGATGCTGAGGTTAATTCATTTGCCTATGAGTTGCATCGGGACCAGTGTGTTGAATTCTGAGATAGTCAATAAACAGCCTGACATAGTTGTTCCTGTCTTCAAGATGTTTCAGAGAGAGGTGCAGGGCCACCAAAATGGCACCCGCAGTGGATCTGTTTGGCTGATAGGCAAACTGTAGGGGGTCGAAGGTCAGTGGCAGCACTTCTGACAGATGCTTTTTTTACTATCCCTTTGAAGCATTTCATGACATTTGAGGTTAGTGCCACCAGTCCATAGTCCATTTAAGCAAGTTGGGTTAGCTTTTTTGGGCAGCAGGATTATATTAGTTAGCTTGAAGCATGCTAGCACTCTTAAGAGCCAGGGAGGTATTGAAAATATCTGTAAAGTTTAGGTACAGTTGGTCTATGCATTGTCTTACTACTTTGCCTAGAATGTTATCAGGGCCTGCAGCCTTCCTGGGGTTCACTTTTGTAAGTTGGCTTTTCACTTCTCCAGGGTTAATTTTGAGCACTGTCTCATTCTGACCAGTAGGTAGCTTTGTAGCCTCCAGGTTGTTATTCTCCTCAAATCTACCATAGAATGAGTTCATCCTGTCCAGACATTCTGTGCTGTCATCAAATTGAACTGACTTGGTCTTGTAGTCAGCTGCTGAATGCCTTGCCAGAGTCTCCTGGTACTACTAATGTCCTCAAAGCAACTTTTTACCTTTCTTCCATACTCCCGCTTGGCTTCTTTGCTGCATCTTTTAAGGTTAGCCCTTGCTTCACGTAGATACACCTTGTCCTTGGCCGTGAATGTCTCATTCCTTGCCCTCAGAAGTTCGTATAATCTTCTGCTTAGCCAAGGTTTTTGTTTGCGTCTAATTGTAATCTTCTTGGTTGTAGATACGTCCTCCACAGATTTTGAAATATATGCCATTGTAGTGTCTGTGTATTCTTCTATGTTCACATGCTGTTTGAAAGTGGCTGCTTCTTTGAAGGTGTCCCAGCAGGTATTATCAAAACAGTCCCAGAGTCTTTCCATTGCCCCTTCATTCCAGACCCTGATAATTTAATTGGTGTTTTTTTTCTCTGATCAGCAGAGGTTTGTAAGCTGGTATTAATCTTATTGAAATATGATCAGAGCTCCCAAGTTTGGCTGCTGCACTGCTTTGTATGCTCCCTTTATGTTGGTGTAAATTTTGTCGAGGCTATTTACTCCCCTTGTGGGAAAGTCCATAAAATGATGGTAGTGGGGTAGCACCTGTCTGAGATCTGCTTTATTGAAGTCCCCACCTATCACATATGTACAGTCAAGATTTTTATTTTACAGCTCACATATGGAATTGTTCATTATGCCGAGTACCTCAGAGGTATTAGCACTAAGTGGTGCATACACAGCTGTTACATAGACTTGATTAAATTTTCTTCTTTCTTTACTTTTTTGCTTATTTACTGGTGGTGCTGCGGTAGCGTTCTCACCTCACAGTAAGATGTTGTCCTATTCGATTCTCAGCTAAAGCGTCTTCTGTGTGGAGACATGCGTGAATGGGTGTAACTTCGTTGAAGGTTGCGCATCAGGGCGGGCAAATCGGTACGTAAAAATCTACTGCCAATCATTAACGGACTGGATTTCCGCTGTGGCAACCCCTAACCGGGAAAAGCTGAAAGATACAGCTATATATTACCGTTACTATTTATTATATTACTATTTATTATGTATATATGTATAACTGCGGTGGTGGTGGTGCTGCGGTAGTGTTGTCGCCTCACAGTAAGATGTTGTCCTGTTCGATTCTCAGCTAGAGTGTCTTCTGTGTGGAGACATGCATGAATGGGCGTACCTTCGTTGAAGGTTGTGCATCATGGTTGGCAACTCGGCACGTAAAAATTTACTGCCAATCATTAGCGGACCGGAGTTCCGCTGTGACAACCCCTAACCGGGAAAAGCCGAAAGACACAACAACATTATGTATACATGTATGTGTGTGTGTGTATGTATGTATGTGTGTGTGTATGTGTATATATATATATATATATATATATATATGTGTGTGTGTGTATATTTATTAAATATTGCATTACTATTTATTTACTTATTTCTTTAGTGTGCTAGAAATTGCCTTCCACAAATACCATTTTTCTAGGAAGCAGCAGTGAGCACAGCCACAATGACATGATAACAGACCGTTTGGGACACCCCAAGGAATACATACCATCCCAATACAGGTCTGTCTCTTCCACACTCTGGCTAGAAAGTTTTTGATCTGATGTTGTTAATCTTCATTCATTCCTTACTGATGGGTTATCGGTTCCGTCCTCTGAGCCAAGCCGGCCTCATACCAAACTCTTGTCAGCCAAAAACTCTCGAGCTAAGATCCTACCCAGAATGCCCTGCTCCCTGTTACCTCAGATCTCGTTTGCCGCATTGCTGTACAGCCGTGTCAAGCCACTCTCTCTCGGCTAAGTGAATAATTTTTTGAAAGTGTCTATATTAGTAACTGACTGAAAAATTTGTAAGCACCATCTCTATACTCCTACCCTATCGTAACTTTAAGACTCTCTCCCTATAGTTTTTCTTCCCTTTTATTGCCTTTTCTTACCTTTGAGGTAATTCTTATTAACATCGTTGATAATCCTTCCTTTCTCTCTTCTTACCCTTCTGGGTAGCTTTCTTAACTCCTCGGTACTGTCTTTCTTCTCCACATCATTATGTCGGACAAGAAAAGTAGCGTTGGTTTCAAACAGTGTATGGAATGCGGACGTAAGTTACCGCTTTCTGATAGCCATGATTTGTGTGTCTGTTGCTTGAATGTTTCCCCACCTTTCAGTGGATCCCCCGTGTGGGATTTGTAGAAATTTTTTGAACAGGACCCTTAATGAAAGAAAGAACAAGTTAATCCTGAAAGGCCTCCTTAAAACTCCTTTCTGTGAGGCTATCTTTGGGTCGGAGGGCTCGCCCCCTCCTGCTAAACCCCGTAGAAGGCGTTCTTCCTCCTCCTCAAGGTCGTTCACTTCATCTCCCTCTGGAAATCGCAAGGAGTCAACTCACAAAAAGGTAAACATTTTGAGCCCCGCGCTGCCATCTGTGGCCCTTTCAGCCCCAGCCCAGTTGATTCTTGTTTCAGCTATGTCCTCTTTATCGCCACTGACACCGGAGTTCCCGATGCAGACACTTTCGGCCCCAATAGTTTCATCGTGGCCTTTATTGGCACCGTCTCTGCAGGTACAGTCTTGTTTGACACCATTGGTGCAAACTCCTTTGACCCCGAGTTTGACGACACTGTCCTCTACGGTGCAGACACCTTCCTCGACGGCACCGTACTCATTGGTGCAGACATTTACCACACCGCTCTTCATGGTACAGACACCTTCGACTTCTGTGGCGCTGCCTTCGTCATCTCAGATAACCTCGACACCATTCTCATCGGTGCAGACACTCTCTGTTCCGGGCTCTGCACCACTCGAACTAACAAGGGCCAAGTATTCTCCTTCCTTGGATCCATTTGTTGGTAGCCAATAGAGCCCTTTTTTTGGAAAGGCCAGAATCTCCTTCAGGTTCTCTATGAGGTCGACCAGGAGCCTCTCTGAACAAGATGTGTTGCGGCTTGTCGAACAGTTGCTTGTGGCCAGGGGTCTCTCTCAGCCGTTTATAGCTATGTTCCCTCTTTCAGGTGGCCGTACTTTTCCACAGACTCCAGCGTATACTCCTCCTTTGACTTACAAGCAAGCATTGAAGCCCCGTCCTCTGACAGCAGCTTCCCTCCCTCCAATCCCAGTAGTGGACCTCACTTTGGAGCCGGATTCGTCTTTGTGGCCCTCAGTGCACTGGGCATTGGGCTCTTCTCTGACTGTGCCGTGAGGGAGGGCATTCTTGGTTCCACGCCGATTTTTTTTCTGTGGCACCCTCCAGTAATCCTCCCTCATGCTACACAGCCCTCTTGAGACCCCTGGTCTGGGGGTCGGCTCGTCAGAGTTGGGTGTGACCCTGGTTCCGAGGTTGTAGTGCTCTGTTCCAGGCTCCCATCCCTCTTCGGGTGGTCCGGCCTTCCAGGCCATGGAGAGGGCACTTGCCTCCAATGGTAAACTCCCCATTGGTCAATAGGTAGATACTAGGCTATTGGCCCTAGGGCCTGTAGAAGCCTAGCCAAAGAGGTACCCTGGCTTTCGCCACAAAAGAAGATTATTTTCCTGTGCCCCTGTCAAGCAGAACCACAGAAGTGATCCCCGGGGTGAATTTCCTATTACCCATCCAATCATCAAGATTTTTCTTGAAGAGTGCTAATGAGGAGCTATGTTTGACATAGATAAGTAGTCTGTTCCAGAGTATGGGAAGTCTCTGGGACAGGAATCTATCCCTCCTGCATGTTCTGTTTATTGTTGTGACAAGGTTTAGGTCCCTGGAGCATGTAGATCGGAGGGATTGGGATTTCTTTAAGTGGAGCATGTCCAACAGCTGTGGGTTTGACATAGCTTTGTATGTTAGGCAGAGATTGCCCCTGAGTAGGCGATATGTGACTGAGTAAAGCTGGAGTTTTTTGAGACGGTCTGCGTAGGACATCTGTTTGAGGCCACTAATCCTCTTTGTGAGGTATTTCTGCGGCCTTTCCAATTGTTGTAGATGTCTTGTGAGGTAAATACCAAAAGGGTCGTTGTACTCTATAATGGGTTTAATGAGTGATGAGTAGAGGGGAACAATGATCTCTTTTCTTTTGGATGAGAAACCTTTTTGTGGTGAGGTGTGTCATGTAGAAGGATTTCCTGACCACTGTGGCAATGTGATTGCCAAAGGAGAGACTACTGTCCACCTTTCGGTGTAGAGTAGACTACCGCATATGTGGTAGTTCATGGTTACAGAGTTTTTACCAAAGGGGATGACAATTCACTTTTTGGCATTGAGCTTGAGACCATGGCTTTGACACCAGCCATCTGTCTCAGTGAGGCCCTTTTGTAGGATGTCCAAATTATTAGGAGTTTCGATTATGGCTCCTAGTTTGCAGTCATCTGCGAATTTAGCTAGCCAAAGACCTTCTGTGTTAGCCTGTACTTCACAGAAGTAGATACCAAACAGGAGAGGACCCAGGACTGAACCCTGTGGTACTCCACTTGTCACTGGTCTGAAGTCTGATTTAGAGTCTGCTACTTTCACAGTGTGGGTTCTGTCAGTGAGCCAGTTGGCAACCCGTCTTGTGACATAGGGATTTATACCTAGTTTAGTGAGTTTATAATTCCAGAGTGGGGGATGGTGTTGAATGCTTTGATGAGATCTAGATAGGCTGTGTGAACCACCTTACCATCAATCTATGGCTTTGGTGGCTGCTTCAAAGAAGTCTGTCAGGTTTACGAGACATGATCTGCCTTTTACAAACCCGAACTGTGTGGGGTCCAGAGTTTGGAAATCTCTAATGTCTTTGTTTATGAGTTCCATGATGATACGTTCCATGACCTTGCAGATCAGGCTCGTCAGGCTAATGGGACGGTAGTTCCCGGGGTCTGTTGTGGCCCCTCCTTTGTGGAGTGGGATAACCATCGCAGTGCGCCATTCAGTGGGCACAACGCCAGAGGTGAGGCTATGATTGAACATGATACTTGGGTGGAGTGCCAGTTCATTCTGTAGTTCATGTAGAAGGCAGCCTGGGATGTTGTCAGGTCCCATGGATGCTGTGTTCTTGGCTTTGGAGAATGAGGTTTTTACCTGTGCAGCCGTGATTACAGGAAGTTTGCATTCTTCCGGTATAAAGATGGGCTCTTTAGGGGGTGAGGGGGTAAAGTTAGCACTGAACCTATTTGCCAGGATGTTGGCAATATCAGTTGGTTCTGTATATTTAGTGTCATTGTGTTGTAACTCAGAGCAGATCTGAGTGTTGCCATTGAGATTCTTGACATAGCTATAGAATGCTTTGTGGTTGTCTTTAGAATCAGTGGCGATTTTGTTTTCATAACTAGCTTTGGAGGATTTTATGAGGGATCTCAGCTTCTTACTGAGGCTGACCAGGGAGTTATTCCAGTTGTGGGATTTTACTCTTTCTTGCAACAGTTTCTTTCTTCTGTTGTAGAGTTTGTTTATGGCAGAAGACCACCAGATTGGCTTCCTTTTTTTGGAGGATAGCATCTTGGTTCTGTTAGGGATAGCATGATCCATGCACTCGTGTAAGTGCTTATAAAGTACATTTGTGTAGGATTCAGCAGTCTTACCTCTATTGTCCATCTGCATGGGTGTCGTGAAGTTTGCCACTTCTGTCTTAAGAAGCGTGAAGTTGGCTTTGGAGAAATTTTTTACGGTTGTTTTCCTAATGGGGGGGGGGGGGGGTGAGAGCAGGATGTGGATGTCTAGGGTGATTAGCATGTGGTCGGATCTGACCAACGAGGAGCTGACCTCTGGTGTGGAACACCGGTCGCCCATGTTGGTGATGACCAGGTCTATGATATTGCTGCTCCTGGTGTGGGTTGTGGATAAGTTGATCCAAGGTGTTGGAATTGAATTCCAGAAAATGTTGAGCAAAAGAGTTGGTACACGAGTAGTTTTCCCAGATGTTCATCGTGCATTACAGCTGCAGTAGTTACATATGGGTTTTCAGCCGGCAGGCGGATCCCTCGGTCGGCCGAATTCCAAAGTCTTGGTCCGGCGTCGGTTGTTGTCGCGTACTCTTCTGACGTCAGGGAGGCTAGAGTATAAAAGACACAGCCGACGCCATCTTCTTCAGTCTTTTTTGCCGCACGGTGCCCGAAGCAGAAGCAGTTCGCAAGTGCCGGTCGGCCAGCTCCTGAATTACGAAAAAATTTCGGAACCGAAGTCTTCGTTAAAGCTAAGTACCCCGTTGGGGAACCTTTTCTTGCCTCAGACCGATGTCAGAAAAAGTTAATAATTGTATTTCTTGTGGGAAGCAAATACCGCATAAGGATTTCCATTCCCTTTGCATACCTTGTTTGGGCCCAGACCACGACGTCTCGGGCTGCCGCTTTTGTGCTTCTTTCAATAAACGCACTATCAAGCGTCGGGCGGAGTACGCCCAACATTATTTTGGAAAAGCGTTTAACTATAAAATGTCGTCGGATACTCCGACTACCGCTATGTCCAGAAAACGCAAAGAAAAGGACCGTCAGTCGAGAACTGCGGTCTCCACCGACACCACGCCGAAACAAGCTCCACGTGGACCGGTTCTCAGTGAGACGCCTTTGCAGTCCCTGACTACCGACGACACTCCATCGGCGGGGTCTTCTGTGCCTGAGACCGCTGGTTCTTCGGCCCTTTCCCAGACTACTACCGAAGCACCTGCTCTTGTCGAACCCACCAATGTGGATAGATCTACATCCACCCATGGTGTATTTCGGCCTTCATCTTCCTTCTCCATCAAGGCTTTTACAAAGCTAAATCAGCCAAGCAACTTTCTAGGCCTGCCTCACAAGGCCCAAGACCTGGGCCCACGCCTAAGAAGCACATGCTTAAGATGGCTGAAGACCTGATCACTCTTATTAGAGGCTCACAGGCCCCTCCTGACAAGAGACCCAGAGTGGAGGAGGATTCTCTTCCTTCTGACCAAGATTCCATTTTATCAGAACATTCTGATGCTGAAGAACAGTCTTATTCTCCCTTCGAGGATTCGGATGCAGAGCAGTCCATTCCTTCTGTATCCCCCCCTGAGGATTTTTCATTTGGGGAAACTTTACACTCCTTGAGAGAGCACTTCCATTGGGAAGGCCAGGATTTTTCCGACTCCAAGAAAAGGCTCAGGGAATTCCTCTGGTTACCTCAGCATAGGCCTCTGGCTATCCCTCCTGTTTTGGAGGTTTTAGATGATGTTTACTCGGAGGCCTGTTTAAATCCTGATTCTCTGCCTCCTGCACCAGTTAAGCCAGATAGGTATTACAGAGTTCCTAATTCTCATCAGTTCCTCTATAAAGGCCACAATGCAGATCCTGAAACTATTTCTCAAGGCCCTAAAGGAATTAAAGCTTCCACGGCCAAGAACCCACTGCCTTCGGAAAGGGAATCTAGATCTCTAGAAAGGTGGGGAAAGAAAGTTTACACCTCGCCACCCTTGCCATGAGGGCCTTAAACTGCCAGTTTCATATGATTAGATATCAGCAATTTCTGTTATCTCAATTAAAACAAAAATGTCACAACCTGAACAACCAGATTTAAAAGAGTTGCAGGATATGATGCATAGTGCTGAGCAAGTGGGCAAGCACACCTTACAATGTGGTTATGATGCACTAGAGGCCTCCAGCAGATCAGCCGCCACTGGAGCAGTCATTCGCAGACATGCATGGCTAAGGGAACAAAATCTTCCAGATCAAGTGAAAGCAAAATTCTAGATGCACCATTACATAAGGATGTCCTTTTGGTGGTAATGCTGAGGATATTTTACGTAAAATGGAAGAAAAGGCAAAATCTATGCAGACTGTCAAAGCTTTCTTACAGGTTCAGCCACCAAGGTTCAGCAGGAATTGGCCATCAAAAAACTGGTCCTTTCCAACGACTGACAAAGCCCAAAGGGGCAGATACAGACGCGGAAGGGGCAGAGGACAACCCCAAGGATCCTACAGAGGCAGACAATGGCAATCACCTACACCAAGAAGTGGTGACGACAGTGCACAGCAATACAGAAAGCATACTCAATGACTCCCTCATTGCCATGCCAAGCAGAATTCAACTGGCAGCACCTTTGGGAGGAAAACTTGCACTATTTGCAAAAAATTGGCATATTGTCACAACAGACAAATGGATTCTGGACATAATAAACAGAGGCTACAAATTTCATTTCCACACTCTTCCAAAAATGAGAGGCATGCCAAACCTACCACAAAATCAAAGGGTAGAGGCACAACTACAAATTGCAAAGCTCCTAAACATGGGGGCTATACAAAAGGTACCTACGCACCAACAAGCACAAGGTTTTTATTCAAGGCTTTTTCTGGTGCCAAGAAAAGGAAGCGACTGGAGACCCATTCTGGACTTATCCATTCTCAACACATTTCTTCTAGTGCCAAAATTCAAGATGCTCACACTACAGCAACTCCTTCCCATGCTGGGCAAGGGGTTTTGGCTGGTAACATTGGACCTCAAGGAGGCATACCTGCATGTCCCAATCAGACAAAGTTGCAGAAGATACCTCAGATTTCTTGCAGGTTCAAAACACTATCAATTCTCTGCATTGCCCTTTGGCTTATCTACTGCCCAGAGTATTCACCAAGTGCCTGGCATCAGTGATTGCATACTGCAGACTTCAAGGGATACAAATTTACCCTTATCTGGACGACTGCCTGATCCAAGCGGACAGCAAACTCACTTCTCAAACATCTGGCATATGTGACACGTTTACTGCTTTCTCTGGGATACACCATCAACAAGGAGAAATCAAAACTAACACCCTCCCAGAAAATTACCTTCCTGGGTGCCAACTTGGACACAAACACTCAGATGGCTTACCTAACAACAGACAAACAAGGGCAACTATCTCACTACTTCAAAATGCTTGCAAAAGGTACCAGGCTTACTGCAAGGAAAATCCTGCAGGCTCTGGGATTCATGGCATCTTGCATTCTTCTAATCCCATGTGCAAAGCTGCACATGAGGAAACTTCAATGGTACCTAAAAAATCTATGGTCTCAACACAGTCACAGCTTAGAAGTGGAAATTCCAATAATTCCCTGCCTACAAAAGGAATTCATATGGTGGGCTCAAGCATGCAAAGTAAACAAAGGCCTCCCATTCTGCAAGCCTCAAGCTATACAAGTCATCACCACAGACGCCTCAGATTACGCCTGGGGCGACATGAAGGACAGGTGCATTCAAGGCAGATGGCACAAGACAGAAAAGCACCTTCACATAAATCAAAAGAAATGCTGGCAGTAATAAAGGGATTTTCAGCTTTCAAACAATTCCTGCATCCAGGACAGCTGCTCATAAGAACAGACAACACCACGGTAATGTGGTACATAAACAAACAAGGAGGGACCCATTCATACCCCTTGTGCAGATTAACCATGACTCTTTGGAATCTAGCTCTGGAAAGACAAATAGAACTCCAGGCTCAGTACCTACCAGGAATGGAAAACACGCTGGCAGATACTCTGAGCAGGCATATGACAGACCCTCACGAATGGAGGCTACATCCAGACGTATTCACAGAGATTGTCCAAGCATGGGGAAGGCCAGACATAGACCTTTTTGCCTCCCACAAAATCATCAATTAAAAAAGTTTTGCTCAAGGACCTTCCACCCAAAGGCTTGGAAAGTGGACGCCCTTTCATTCACATGGACAACTTGGTCAGTTTATGCATTCCCACCACTACCTCTGCTGCCCAAAGTGCTTCTGAAAGCAAGAACAGACAAGCCAAGGATGATACTGATTGCTCCAGATTGGCCGAGACAACATTGGTATCCACTATTGAGGAACCTAACTCACACTCCTCCGTGGCCCCTGCCTCTAACACCTCTATTGCTGACGCAGAACAATTTCAAAACTCTTCACAGTCAGCTGAAAACTCTCAGTCTAGCTGCATGGAAAATCCCTTAACTTCACATCAGGCACTACTCTCCAAAGAAGTGCAGGATGTCATTTTGGAGGCTAGAAGACCATCTACAAGAAAAGCTTACTCCGCAAAATGGAAGCGGTTTTGCTGTTGGAATGAAGAAAGAGGACAGGATCCTAGAAAATTAAACCTGCCTCAGATTTTACAGTACCTAACTGAACTTTTGAACAAGGGACTTTCCTTTTCATCAATCAAGATACATGCCTCAGCAATATCTGCAGAATTCAACATGGATCCTCCTTTATTCTCACACCCTCTACTGACAGTTCCTCAGAGGGCTAAGAACATAAGGCCTCCAAGGAAACAACCAGTACCAGCTTGGGACCTTAACTATGTACTGGAAAAATTGACATTGCCTCCTTTTGAACCAGCTGTTTCAGCAGAATTACAATATTTGTCCTGGAAAACAGCTTTTCTACTGGCCATCACTTCAGCTCGTAGGGTTTCTGAGTTACAGGCCCTCATGGCGGTGCAGCCATTCCTAATATTCCATCAGGACAGGGTTTCCCTGCGTACTAACCCCTCCTTTATGCCTAAAGTAGTATCTAGGGTAGCCCTAAACCAGGCCATCCACCTTCCTACCTTCTACTCTAATCCTCAAAACAAAGGGGAAAGGCTGCTTCATTCTTTAGATATCCACAGGCAGCTACGTTACTACTTGGACAGAACCAAGACATTTAGAAAATCAGATCAACTCCTAGTTTCCTATGCTGTGGGGGGTCAAGGGAAACCTGTAACTAAACAGACCATTTCCAAGTGGATTGGTCACTGCATACATTTTTGTTATTCCCATCATGGAAAGCTCGTACCTACTGGTATCAGATCTCATTCCACTAGGGCCACAGCCACCTCTACAGCCTTCCTCAGAGGAGTGCCTACTAAAGAGATCTTGGAGGCAGCCACTTGGAGTTCTGTACATACTTTCACAAAGCATTACCATCTGCCTTTATACTCCAGAACCAGAGCAGGCTTTGCCACTGCAGTTCTGCAGGGCATTCTAGCTCAACCCAGTTCCGTATAGTACCTACCACCCTATACATAGCTTTGGGATTCTACCCATATGTAACTACTGCAGCTGTAATGCACGATGAACATAGTACAGTTTTGTACCTACCATAAATGTAGATGTTCGAGGGCTATTACAGCTGCAGTACAGGTTTCCCACCCTCCTTCCCCTCTTGGTAAGACCTTGGGGTTTTGAATACCTATTCATACCTGCTGACTGGGTTATCCTACTATGTTTTATTTGCTTACTTTTGTGTATTACACTGATTTATGTATTGCCTTCCTTTTTGGGGGCACCTGACATCTGGGGCAAGAAAGACTGAAGAAGATGGCGTCGGCTGTGTCTTTTATACTCTAGCCTCCCTGACGTCAGAAGAGTACGCGACAACAACTGACGCCGGACCAAGACTTTGGAATTCGGCCGACCGAGGGACCGCCTGCCGGCTGAAAACCCATATGTAACTACTGCAGCTGTAATAGCCCTCGAACATCTACATTTATGGTAGGTACAAAACTGTACTTTAATGGTGGGGTAGTTGAAATCACCCATTATTAGGGTGTTGGGTTGTACCTTAATATTTTCCAGTGTATCAAGAAAAGAGGAGTGGGAATCCTGGGGCATGGTTGGGGGTCTGTTGCAAGCTACAATATGGATTGCGGTTTTGCCCACAGTTAGTTGAACTTGGATAATCTCTGATGTATTATGCTGAGCATCTAGCTTGGAGGTGTGGATATCCTTAATGAATATGGGCACAACTCCACCTTTAGTGTTCCGGTCTGGGTTTGGTGGCCGAAAGGTGTGGTATGAATTATAGCCTGGTAATGCAGGGGTGCTCTCTGGAGCTTTGAACCAAGTCTCTGTCACTGCACAGAAGTCGATGTTCTCCATTTTAAGGAGTGCCTCGAGTGAGTGTATTTTGAAGTTTAGACTTCTAGCATGGAGTAGCATTACCCTCAGATTTTGCTTGCTTGTACCTGTTACGGTGGTGAATTTGTCATTTGAACCTTGCCTAAAAAAGGCACTATAGGGTTGGCAAGAGCCCCTTTTCCAGTATCCGGAATCCCAAGGGCGACAGGTGCAGGCCCTCTCTGGCAAAGCAGCTTGGTCTGTCGATCATGTCATCCCAGGCAGACAGATACTGGATTCCCTTAGAATGATACCAGAAGCTTAGCCAATTGTTGAAGTCAATCATTTTGTCCTTGTACCTGTGGTATTATTCTGGGTGATGGCAGGATGCTACCCAGGGCTAGGGACATACATGCCTGGGCTACAAGATCGGAGAGCTCTTCGACATCTCTTTTCATGTAGTCCAGGGAGGTACGCCTCAGGTCATTCACACCAACATGGACAATGACAGTCATATTTGTACTTGTTGTGGAGTGACCTGAGTGTGTGCATTATGTGGCGGATCCTGGCACCAGACAGGCAGGTGACAGTAACTTTCTCCTTGTTTAGCATGGTGAGTGGAACGGACTATAGTCACCTTTGACTAGAGTGTTGGGTACGTTATGCCTTAAGGGCTGTAGTTGAGTGGCACACTGGGTATGTGGGCTGTGTGTCATTTAGGTTGTGTTGGGGGGTGGAGGTTGCTTGCATTTCTGCTTTGGAGGTCTCAATTGTTTGGACAGATTTTTACTGAGAGCCTCCGTGAATGTAGGTGTGTTTTGGTGGTGTAGGTTTTGAGGGACTATGTGATGAGTATGGTGTGGTGCGGTGCAAGTGTTTACCTTCTCCTCTTGGCTGTCTAGTCCAGTCTTCAGTGAAGAGAGCTTTGCTTCCAGTTTTACTATATAAGTGCATATCTTACAGGTCGTAGTGTTGGGTGGTAGGAGGAGAGGGTTGTCTGTATACATGAGGCAATTGCTGCATTGTCCCAAGATGCTCAGATTCATCAGGTAGACAGGAGAAAACACTGGGAACTGACCTTTAGACATGCCTGGATAGGTGCTTATTTATTAAGTACTACAAACTGTTTTCCTCTAGACAAGTGAGGAAAGTTGAGTGCTGTAGTAATTTCTAGCTTATATAGTGCTTACAACGAGTTCTGAACAAGTGCTGAGCTCAAAGAAACAGATTGGAGTGCTAAAACTAAAAAAGCTGGCTATTTGCAAGGGAAAATTTGAAGAGCAGAGGTTATGGCACCAGGGATAGTTTAACCCTAGTTAAGTTGGGGGGGGGGGTCTCAGGAGCTTACAAACAGTCCTGGATACAGCAAATCTGTATCTGGACAATACTTGTTACAGGAAAGGGGGGAAGCAAGCTTAGAATTTTTTTTTTTTAGTAAAGTGGAAATGGAGAAAGCGGAACAGAAGTTAATTCAAGGTTAAGAATCTGAGTGGGTTGGTCTTCAGAAATGTTCTCTATTAGATTGTTCTCTATTAGATTGTATGAACTAATGACACTAGACTGGGAGGAGTGTCACAGATCAAATATACAGTATGGGCGGGCAACTGCAAAGCTGCCAAGTATAACACCACCACAACACTAGTGAGAGTGGGTAGGGAAACTATTACAGTTCCTAGCTGTAGCCACTAAATGAAAATTTAAAAACAGATCAAGGAGCAAGCAGACTCTAGAGAATGCTTTTTAACTGTAAACAGACTAGATTAGAACACAGAAACCTCAAAAAATCAAAAATGCACAGAAAAGCTTGGATAAAGCACTCACAAACAGAAAACACAACTGGTCAGTATGAAAAAGCAGTTAAGTAATTCAGTAAACATGCAATTAGAGTAATGAAACAGTATCTAGCAATGAAAAATACAGTTAAAACAGTATAAAACAGTACATAAATGCAACAGTAAAAAAAAGCTTTATAACAGTGCAAAATGTAGTAGATTAACTGTATAGCACAATTATAAGCGCTTCAGAAGTGCAGTTCAGTGAAATAAGTGTAAGAAATAACTTATCCTGCTCTTGGAATCTTAAGGAATTTCCGCTTAGTTTCAGTAATGAAATGCCATCCACAGCCTGATAAATACCATGTTAGAGTCATCTTCCCCCCTCTGTGCCACAACTGTCGCAAGCCACAACCACCGGGCACAAGGCCCTCAGGTTTCACTCCCTCAGAAGACCCCCCTCTTTGCAATCTTCCCCAGAGTTTCCCCACTGAGGAAATCCCTCGCAAGGCTTTGTGCAAGAGGAAGCACATGGACTCCACTGAGGAGTCTTTGACCGAAGATACGGACTTTGATGATGAGGAAGGTTCCCCACTGTCGCCTTCTGATGAGGTGTCCTTTGGTGACATAGTTTCATAGTTATAGTTTCATAGTATAGTACTAGGCTATCTGCCCTGGGGCATTTGTAAGCCTAGCCATAGTGATGTGGCTTCTGCCACCCCATGAAATGGTACAAAAATGTACAGACAAAATCTAGAATACTGTGCCTCTGTCTAGTAGTGACACAGTGAAGGTCCCCTTATATAATAGAATTAGTTTACTGTGCCCCTGTCTAGCAGTGACACAGATGTGACCCCTGGGGTAAACTTACGATCTCCCATCCACTCATCAAGATTTCTCTTGAAGAGAGTCAGTGAGGGGCTCTGCCTAATACGAACTGGGATCCTGTTCCAAAGCATGGGAAGCCTCTGGGTTATGAATCTATCCCTCCAGCATGTCCTAGTCATACTTGTGCCGAGGTTTAAGTCTTTAGCTCTCGTGGTCCTGATGGATTTGGATTTTTTGAGGTGGAGCATGTCCATCAGATCCTGATTGGACATGGCCTTGTACGTCAGGCAGAGATCACCTCTGAGCAGGCGGTATGCTACTGAATAGAGCTGAAGTTTCTTTAGTCTGGCAGAATAAGACCTATGTTGGAGACCCTTGATCCTTTTGGTGAGGTACTTTTGTGGTCTCTCCAGCTGTTGCAAATGCCGGGTGAGGTACATACCAAATGGGGCATTGTAGTCAATCATGGGTCTGATGAGGGAGGAATATAGGGGTACAATGACATCCTTGGATCTGGATGTGAAACCCTTCATGATGAGGTGTGCAAGGTAGAATGTTTTTCTAACCACTTTGGCAACGTGGGTGTCAAATGAGAGGTCGGTGTCTACTTGGGTCCCTAGGTCTCTGATTACTTTTTCCGTACTCAGTGGGTTGCTGTCTATGTGATAATTTGTGGGTACTTTGTTTTTTCCAAAAGGGATAACTATACATTTTTTGGCATTTAGTTTAAGGCTGTGACTACGGCACCAGTTGTCCGTTTCAGTGAGGCCTTTTGTAGGATGTGTGTATCTGCTGGTGTATCGACTATGGCACCTAGTTTGCAGTCATCTGCGAACTTTGTCAGTCGCAGCCCTCCCATGTTTGCTTTAACATCTGAGAAATAAATGCCGAACAAGAGGGGTCCCAGGACAGATCCCTGTGGGACACCACTTGTGACTGGCTTTGAGTCTGACATTGCTCCAGCGATTTTAACTTTATGGGTTCTGTCCTTTAGCCAGTTTGCAACCCATCTAGTGACATAAGGGTTTACTTTTAAGCTGTTTAGCTTATCTATGATGCCTGAGTGGGGTATTGTGTCGAAGGCCTTAGCCAAGTCCAGGTATGCTGTATGGAC
This sequence comes from Protopterus annectens, assembly GCF_019279795.1. NCBI lineage: Eukaryota > Metazoa > Chordata > Ceratodontiformes > Protopteridae > Protopterus > Protopterus annectens. The sequence goes on from NC_056750.1 coordinate 237,489,751, forward strand.
TGCTTTGCCCTCATCAATGGCTCTAGCGACTGTTTCGAAAAAGTCAACCAGGTTTAAAAGGCAGGATCTGCCCTTTACAAAGCCGAACTGGGTGGGGTCAAGCGTCTGTAGGTCCCCTATGTCTCCGTTTATGAGTTCCATAATGATTCTTTCCATAGCTTTGCAGACCAGGCTAGTCAAGCTTATGGGGCGTAGTTTCCAGGGTCTGTAGAGGCACCCCTTGTGGAGTGGGACCACTGTTGCTGTACGCCAATGTTCAGGTACATATCCCGAAGTAAGGCTAAGGTTAAATAGCATTTTTATGTGTGGGTTTAGCTCCTCTTGGAGTTCACGTAACACGCACCCCGGGATACTGTCAGGTCCCATTGATGCTGTGTTTTTTGCTTTGTTTAGGGCGGTTCTCACTTGGACATCTGAGATGACAGGGAGATTACATTCAGCTGGGATAAGTATTTCTTCTTTTGGGGGTGAAGGAGGCGAGAAATTTGCACTGAACCTGTCAGCCAGAATGTTAGCAATATCTGTGGGTTCATTGTATTTTTTGTTGTTGGAACCAACTCTGAGCATATCTGAGGGTTTCCGCCCAGGTTTCTAACATAGCTGAAGAAGGCTTTGTGGTTATCTTTAGTGTCCTTAGCGATTTTTCTCTCGAAGTTTGCCTTGGATGTTTTTATGAGAGAACGTAGTTTTCTGCTAATGTTGATCAGAGATGTCTTCCCTTCATGGGATTTCTCTCTGACGTGCAGTAGCTTCCTTCTTTTGTTATACAATTTGTTTATGGCTGAGGTCCACCAGACAGGATGCTTACATTTGGTGGAGAGGGACTTGGATTTGTTTGGGATTGCATGATCCATGCATTCTTGGAGATGTCTATAGAAAGCATTTGTGAAGGATTCGGCATTGTGGGATGTGGTATCCACTGGCACAGTGGGCTTAAAGGATACCATCTCAGTCTTAAGAAGAGTGAAGTCTACTTTTGAGAAGTTTTTCACTGTGGTCTTTTGTGCTGGGGGTGGAGGTGGGATATGTATATCCAGGGTGATTAGTTTGTGGTCAGATCTCACTAGTGAGGGGTATACTTCCGGTGTGGAGCATTTTGTCCCCATGTTTGTGATGATCAGGTCTAGTATATTATCTCCCCTAGTGGGAGAGGTGACTAGTTGTTCCAGTGCATTTGAATTTATGAATTCCAGGAACCTTTGGGCTAGGGTATTAGGGCTAGAATAATGTACCCAATCTATGTTTGGGTAGTTGAAGTCTCCCAGTATGATGGTATTTTGTGATACATTCATATCCTCCAATGTCTTCAGGAAGGCTGAGTAGGGTTCTTGAGATTGGGAGGGTGGTCTGTAACATGCTACCAGTTGTATAGCAGTTTTGCCTATGGTTAGTTGCACCTGTATGGTCTCTGATGCTTCATGTGCTGCTACTAACCTGGAGGTGTGGGTGTCCTTTATGAATATGGACACTCCCCCTCCCTTTGTGGTTCGGCCCGGGTTTTGGGGGCCGAAAAGCATGATACGAGGTATAGCCTGGTAGCGCTGGGGTGCTCTCAGGAGCCTTGAACCAGGTTTCAGTTACTGCACAGACGTCGATGTTCTCCATGCTGAAGAGTGCATCAAGTGCCTGCATCTTGAGATTTAGACTTCTGGTGTTGAGCAGCATTACCCTTAGTTTTTTTCCATTTTGTTTTCTAAGGAGGTGGGTTTGTCTTTTGAGCCTTGCCTAAAAAGGCACTATGGGGGTGGCAAGAGCCTTACCCAATATCCGGAAGCCCAGTGGTGACAGGTGTAAGCCATCCCTTGCGAAGCAGCGTGGCTTGTCCAACATATCATCCCAGGCAGACAGACATTGGATCCCCTTAGAATGACACCAGTACTTGAGCCAATTGTTAAAGCTGATCATCTTGTCTTTGTATTGTGGTATCATTCTTGGTGAGGACAAGATGCTGCTCAGGGTCAGGGTCATACCAGCCTGGGCTACATAATCGGAGAGCTCCTCTATGTCTCTTTTCATGTAGTCCAGGGAGGTACGTCTCGGGTCATTCACACCAGCATGGACAATGACAGAGTCATATTTGTACTTGCTTTGGAGTGACCTGAGTGCGTGTGCTATGTGCCGGATCCTAGCTCCCGATAGACGGCTCACAGTCACCTTCTCCTTGTTCAGCCTGGTGAGCGGGACATCAGTGTGTCTGACTATGGAGTCACCTATTACTAGTGTATCAGGCAAGGTGTTTGGCCTTAAGGGCTGCGATTGGTTGACACACTAATTTATTGAAGTATGTGTTGCATGTGTTTTGTTTTGAGGTGGTGGATTTTTGGATGTCTGCTTTGGGAGCCTCTGTTGTTTTGGTAAGTTTTTTATTAGAGCCTCCGAGTATGTCTTTGTGTTTTTATGAGTTTGGTTTGCAGTTGTGGTAGGTCTATGTGGGACTGGGATTGCTGTGTGTGTGGTTGCCATCTCCTCCTGTCTGGTCATGCCAGTCCTGAGTTGAGAGAGTTCAGCCTCCAGTTTGGCTATATAGTTGCATCTCTCACATGTATTTGTGTTTGTTGGGAGGAGGAGAGGGTTGTCTGTGTACATGAGACAATTGTAGCATTGTCTCAAGATGCCCAGATTGACCAGCTGAACTGGAGACGATGCCAGTAATCTACCACTCGACATGCTAGAACAGTATAAGGGAGTGGTATACCTTTAAGGGAAGTGGGTATTCACAGGGGTGGAAAGTAGATGTAGTGCTTTACTTAGTACGAGAGTGCTTACTTAGTAGAGAAGTATTGAGAACAAGTGCTAGGCTTATAATACAGTGAGTAGTCTGGTTATACTAAGAGTAGGGCTTCCTTAAGGGAAAATTTGAAGAACAGACTTGGCAGAGCCAGAAAAAGTTTAACCAGCGCTGCGCTATACGCACAACCGCGCAAAGCCGTGCAAACGTGGATTTTAAACAGTGAACTACAAAAGAGCTGGAAATGGTCCCAAACAACCAATTACTACAGCTCCTTGTGCTGAGGTCACTTCCCCCAAGGACAGGTAGGCTGCTCAAGGCTCCCCACTCCCACTGGTGAGCAAAGAAACTTCCTTCTATCCAAGTAAGGTAATGGACAGCACAGGAACTACACCCTGCATTCTCGAGATCCTAAGACAGAGGGTTGACTGGAAGTCCTCCAGCCCTTCTTCCGAGGAGTCTGTATTCCTGCCGGCCTTTCGTGCCCAGCCCCCTACCTCTTGGGTTACCCTGCCGGCTGATGAGCTTGTCCAGCTCATCTTCCAGCATGCATGGAAGGCTCCTGACACCCTGAAAGCTATACCGTGGAGGCCTGACAAGATTTTATCTCCCCCAGCTGAGCATCCCCATTGGTCAAAAGGTCTTCCAGTAGATGCCATGGTGTCACCTGCAATCAAGAAAGAATTGGCAGAAGAGAGCCAGACTGTTCGTCCACCCAACAAGGAGTCCCGGGCGATAGACAGACTCGGGAAGCATGTGTTTGCTTCATTGATCTTCGCCGTAAGGTCCTTGAACTACTTGGCACACTTTACAAGGCACCAGAGGGACCTTATCAACCAACTCTCTGAAACCTTGGCTGGAGCTTTTTCTGATGAGGTCCGTGACAACGTAGCTTCTCAGATAGCGACCCTGGAATCCATATCAACTTCTTCCATGTGCCTTATTTCACACGCAACGGAAGGAGCGGCTGGAGCGGCAGGCGCAGGTGTAGTCATGACACGATATGCCTGGATGCACCTTTGCTACTTTTTGGACTCCTTTAAGGTTTCCTTTATGAATGCCCCATTGAGGCCCCTTCTTTGTTTGGCCCTAAAGGTAAAGATACGCTGGCAAGGTGTGAACAAGATGGCAAGACCCTATCTGCCATTGGTATCCGACACTCCACTCCAATGATTCTACTCCAGAAATCAGAAGAGTGGGAAGATGTGACACTGAAAATCACAGAACTCTTTCTGTGACGCATGTGCCGAGTTCTCCCCTAGAGGCAGAGGGGGAAACTCCAATGGAAGGCGCCCCTTTCAGGGCAGGGGAGGTCTGCGAAACCAGGGTTCCAGAGATTCTTTCTCTGGGCAACCCCACCAGCGCTCCTGAAGTGTTGCTCGACTGCTCACCTCTGGAAGCGGTCGGGGGTCATTTTTCCTTTTACCCTACTGTCTGGTGAAACATAACCATTGATTCTTGGGTATAACGGATAATATCCAAAGGCTATCATATCCCCTTCCATTTCTGTCCAACCTCATCCAGAGACTTGCCCACCATCCCACCCAGTCAAAGGGAAGCAGCAGCACACGAAATCCGAAAGCTGCTATAAAAAAAAGTCATCCAACCGGTCCCCCCAAACCAGATAGCATCCGGTTTTTACTCAAGGTTCTTTTTGGTGCCAAAAAAGACAGGGTACTGGAGACTGATTCTGGATCTCAGCACACTGAACAAATGTGTAAAAACAGAGAAATTCCGGATGGTCACGGTTCTGTCTAGCATTTCTCTTTTGGAAGAAGATGATTGGATGTGCTCTTTAGATCTTCAAGATGTATATTACCATGTAAAAGTGGACAAGCGCTCAAGAAGATGACTCCACTTCCTCCGCGTAGGAGCCAGTCACTACCAATTTCGAGTATTGCTTCGGTCTCTCTACAGCCCCCAGAGTGTTCACCAGATGCATGGCAGTGGTCATCACTCACCTGCAACTTCAAGGATTCCTGGCATTTCCATACCTAGACGACTGGCTCCTCACCGCCCCCACCAAGCGTCTACTGGAAGGAGCCCTAGACTACACTCTTCTCACAGCGCAACGCCTGGGAATCACTATAAACTGGGAGAAGTCCAACACGACCCCAGCACAGTCTTTAGAATTCATTGGGGTTCTATTGGATACGAGGAATTGCACAGCATCTCTTCTGGATCACAAACTTCAAAGAACAAGTCAACAGGTTCAACCGCTACTCTGTCACCACAGATTTTCTGCTTAGTCCATACTCCAACTCTTGGGGTCAGTGGCAGCCTTGATCACCATTGCTCCTCTGGCCAGATTCCATATGAAACTTCTCCAGTGGTTGCTCCTCACTCAGTGGTACCCTCTACAACACGTTTGTCCTTTCAGAGATGCAAGCAAGATATGCTCTGGTGGATGTCTCGAACCCCAACAATGGTCTCGCCCCTTCTGCCCCCATCAGCTGAAAGCCACGGTTACCACGGATGCCTCCCTGATGGGGTGGGTGGGGGGGCTATGTCAGGGAAACTCGGTCCAAGGCACATGGTTGGAGACCGAGGCCATTTTGCATATCAATGTCCTGGAACTGAGGGCGGTGCTGTTAGCATTGCAAGCATTCCACTCCGTCCTTCCATCAGGGACTATTGCGATCCAGTCAGGTAACATGTCAGTGGTCTGGTACGTCAGCAAGCAATAGGACACCAGATCTTATCCGTTATGTCGAGAGGCCTTGAGAATATGGCAACCGCTTTCTAACTGCAACGCACATTCCCGGGAGCTCCAACGTGATAGCGGACAAGTTGAGCAGGTACATTCTACAACCTCACGAGTGGTCCCTCAACCCTGTGATGGCGGCGGCAGTTTTCAACTGCTGGGGCCAGCCTTGCTGCGACTTATTTGCCTCTCCAACCAACTAGAAGTGCAGCAACTATTTTGCCCTGGTCTCCCCTCGGGGACAGTCAGAGAGACGCTCTAGTCCACGCTTGGCCCACGGGTCTGCTTTATGCTTATCCTCTTCCTCCCCTCATCTCCCAATTTCTGAAGAAAGCACGGCAGTTGAAAGGCAAAGTGATCCTCATTGCTCCATATTGGCCTCGACAAGTTTGGGTCCCCTTCCTCTGGCCTCACCTGCTAGATCGACCATGGATCCTCAATCCATCCCAAACATTGATCTTCCATCCACAGGGTCTGACTCACCCAAATCTAACAACCCTGAAGCTGACAGCTTGGTTTCTCCACATCCTATGATTGCCAGGCAGGATAACCTCTCCTTATCGCATCTCATAAATCGTCCACCAATGTATCTCGGCAAATGGAAAACATTTTCATTATGGGCAGCGAATAAACAATTAGACCCCTTGTCAGCCCCGGTTTCGGTGGTTTTAGATTACTTATCACATCTTTTCCAATCTGGGGTGTCAGCCTCCAGTATTTGTGTTCGTTTAGCTGCCATTTCAGATTTCCACATGCCTTTTCAGGATTCTTCACTCTTGTCACATAGACTTTGTAGGACTTTCTTGAAGGGTGTTTTTCACCTAAAACCTCCCTTTAGAGAACCAGTACAACCTTGGGATTTGGCCTTGGTTCTACAAGCCCTAACAGCTCCCCCCTTTGAACCTGCATCTTCATGTGATTTAAAGTACCTCTCTTGGAAAACATTTCTGGTTACAATCACATCAGCCAGACGTTTGTCAGAACTTCAAGCGTTATACATCAAATGTCCCTACCTTATTTTCTATAAGGATAGAGTATCACTGAGAACTAATTCTTCCTTTTTACCGAAAGTGGTGTCCGAGCGGTCTGTCAACCAGTCTATTGACTTCCTAGTATTTTTTTCCAAATTCTAACAAGGGAGAGTATTGCCTGCACTCCCTGGATGTTCATAGGCAAATACGATTTTATCTGGACAGAACAAAATCTACCCGTAAATCAGACCAACTATTTCTGGCCTTTTCTGGACCAAGTCTAGGTTATCCTGTCTCAAAAGTTACATTGGCGTCATGGTTGAGAAATTGCATTACCTTTATCTACAACAAGAACAATATCACCTTGCCTCACAGAGTGAAAGCCCATTCTACGAGGTCTATGGCAACTTCAGCAGCTTTCCATGCTAGGGCTTCCCTCACTGATATTTGCTCAGCTGCAACTTGGGCCAAACCTCATACTTTTTTATCCTTCATTACAAATTGGATTTGGCCTCCAGAGGAAGAGCTTCTTTTGGCTCCATGGTGCTCAGGAATGCCCTTCCATAGGGCTACCCAGGGATACAGGTAGCTGTGGACTTTGTCCCATCAGTAAGGAATAAACGAAGATTAACATAATCAAATAAAGAAGTTATGTCTTACCATAACATTCCATCTGTGTTTTTGATCTTCATTCATTCATTACCCCCACTCTCCGTCCCCCTCTGGAGGTTTCTGGTTGAACTCATATACTCCTTTATTGTAGGTCTGTTATGACCAGTGGTAGCCTCTACTTTTGTCTATAAACTTGCAAACTTGATCTGAGGTAACAGGGAGCAGAGCATTCTGGGTAGAATCTTGGCTCAAGAGTTTTTGGCTGATGCGAGCTTGGTATGAGGCCGGCAAGGTTCCGAGAACGGAACCGATAACCCATCAGTAATGAATGAACAAAGATCAACAACACAGATGGAACGTTATGGTAGGACAACTTTTTTTCATTGCCGAAAGCCAGCAATAGATTATTCCAGATAAATGGTTTCTGCACATAATTTTTAGGGATTGTAATTGTATTTTTTCCTGAAGTTCGTCTCTCTCTGGTATTATCAAATTAGGGGCAGACTAGTCAATGTTCTACAATTGCTGTGAAATTAATCTCTCTGGTATTATCATAGAAGTCAAGAAAGTTATCTAAACAGTGGAGAAGTTGTCAACTCTTCCATCCAGTGCCCTGGATTTTTGGCCAAGTGGCAGGACTCCACTGAGGCATTTTCTTCATTATGAACCATCACCAGTTAAAGCTAGTTTTATAACTAGCTTTGCAGCCGAAAAGTAGATCATACAATAGGCATCAAGTAACCAAAATGTCACATGGTGGGTGTTTGTTTATTTTATTGTTCTAAAGAAGACAGGAAATTGAGAATGGTGTTGGAATTTCAAACCTCAAGTTTACTTAAGTGTGTGCTAACTCTTAATTGCTCTTCTCTGTAAAACTTCCTGGCTGTGTTGGAGTTGTATACTTTTGGGCTGTATTACTGTGCTTGCTACATCCTAGTGGATTTTTCCATTAGGGAATTTATAAGATTTCAACTTGGATTGCTTTTTTGATTCCACTTCATTTTACTGCTTGGCTTGTTTACAGATCTACAGGTTTTTGCTAAATGTCTAGTACCATCTTTTCCTTACCCAAGACTTCATCATGTTCAGTTGGTCTGTACCTCTGGAACGTTCTTCTCACTGCCTCTTCACTCAGATTTTAGAAGCATCATTTCAACTGTTACATAGTGGTGCTTGTCTGCAGGGACCTTTCCTGTCTCAAAATATCCAGTTTTGTTTTTTTTTTTTGGACTTTGCATAAGCAGTAGTCCTGGTGCAGATTTCATCCCTTGTGGACCACATCCTGAGTCTACCATTAACATCTGCAGCCAAGTATGTTTGAGCTCTAGTCTTTATGTCTTCTGCATCCTGATAGCATCCAGTATAAGCTCCCTTTGAGAAGGGTACAGTGATGTTCCAGACTTGGAGACTGGCTGCAGTAACGGAGTCTGGGCTTGTTAGATATGTAATACCAACCTATTTACTAAGGAGGTTTATAACTTCACAGTCCAGCACTTGGGAGTACCATTTTATAGTATTTAAAGCAAACAGTTGAAATTCTACATGGAAATGCCTTTTTATGCCTTGAATTGACAAAGGGGGTGGTGGAAGTTTTAAAATAATCCCTGTGCATAAGGAAATGAAAATAGTAAATTTCGGTGTTAAAATTCTGCAGCAGATTATTCATGCAGGAGTTCTGAAGATTCAGGTAGACTTAATTACTTGGCACGTGACTTGGACAAACCCTTACTTTATCACATTTGCAAAGAGACGGTGAACATTTGGGAATAGCTTGTTCTTAAAGGTAGTCTATGTGTACTAGGCAAGCAGAACTTCCTAGCAGATTGAGCAGCGATGCTTTCACTGAACCATGAATGGCATTCACATTTTTTTTTTTTCTTATAAACACTTTTATGGAATTCACATAATTTGAACAATTTAATGGGCACATATGCAGTTATGGAAAAGGAAACAAACCACTGTATATATTTTCATGAGTTATGCAAACATGCTTTATTTAAACCGTTGCTCACTCCAGCAATTACATACATTGCTTAAATCCTGCCTTCCTTAAATTTTGCTCTTCCTCCTCCTGAATATTATTCTGCATGTATTGTTCTTACAGATTCTGTTTAATCTATGTAATTTGCTTCTGCCTTTTTCTAAAGATCCACCTCCAGTTCTTTTATTTCCATCACAATATTCAGTGCTTTAGTTACTGTTTGTTCAGATTTTGATGTCCATTTTCTAGTGGTTGCTTTTTTGCCAGCCAGTAGCATTAAACTTAGCAAGACCTTATTATGTCTAGGCAATTTATAGCCTATATATCCCATCCTAAAAAGTAATATACTTAGTCACAATCATTTGCTTCCCCAGATTTCCAACGGAGTACTCTGGGGGGGGATTTTTAAAAATCTGCTGTTTTGTTACATTCCCAGAAAACATATTCCAAATTGCCTCTCTTTCCTCTCACATCTTCAGCAATTGCTATCTAGCCGAGGAAAAATAGCTTTGAGCATGTTAATACCTGTGCAGATACTACTTTGGAAAATCCTAAACCACCTGGACTTTGTAGCATACTTAGGAGCCATACAGTTGTCCTCCCCCTTCTGTTGATTTTGTATATTACCTTTTCATTCTCTCTTCTCAGTCTTTTCTAACCTCTTTTAATTCTTGTAGTTATTGTGCAGTATTTTGTGCTTTTTCTAATTATCCCTTTTTTAACAGCAGCCTCTGTTCTAGACTCGACTAAAACTCAGTCAGAACTGGTCTTTTATGTAACACTCCCCTGTTCATTTCTCTCTGCCTATATTCTGTTATCCATCCCTGGTGGGGAAGAAGGTCTCTAACCTGCAGTCCAGAGTTCTTCATGGTCTCATCCGACTCTGTTACCTTTTCCTGTTCAGTTATTTGCTCTTTTGCTAATTTTCTCCAATAAAAGTTTCCTCCTCTTGCCTATTTTTTATACTCCTACTTGCAGTCATCCCTATTGGCAAAATCTCCTCTATGCATTCCTGTGTTGGCTTACTTTGTAGAGTACTTTTTGCTACTTTATAAACAGAATATTCTGTATATTTGTTATTCTCCTTAATAGTCTGAATCCAAAATCCTATTATTTCCTTATTTCTTGAACTCCGTCCACCGCCACTGTCTCATCTTCATGCCTTTAACTTCGATTGGTAATGTTCTTCCTGTGTTATGAGCCACTGTGTAGCTCCAAAGTATGCCTACAAATCAGGTAGTCCTATACCACCTTATTCAAACAGATTTATTTTTCTACCCGTAACATCTTGTTGGGTTGAAATTCTCTTTTCTGCTATTAATCTTAAGCATGAAAGACTGATGTGTTCTCTTTTCCTTGGACACAGAGCTTGAATTTTGCTTTCCCATCTTACCTTCTAACTTAGAACTTATTAGTCAAGACCAAACGTGAACTGGCAGACTCTCTTCTTGTTTCAGAGTGAGCAAGACAGTTAGGGTTCAGACTGTTCCAGCTTGCACACTGAGACATGCTCCTACCCTATGCATAACACTATTATCACAGCAAAGGTCCTTTCTGCATCCAAGGTACATGCCACTCAGCCTTCATGTCTGAAAGATTTGCTTTAAAAAAAATCTAAACAGTTCCTGTTTAAAAACTGATTCCTGTGTTGGAGGAAGCTAGAGTTGAGAGTGTTGTCCAGCAAATTGAAAAGATTATTGATTAGCAGACTAGCTTTTGACCCCAAATTCCTACTGTTATTGGTGTTCCTGCAGTGCCACAAGTCCTTTGCTAAAGTACAGTTTTCTACATTCTCTGCTTGTATCTTTTTTTTTTTTTTTTAATCCCCAAGTCGTCACCAATTCTACATTAGTAGCCGTGCTATAAGGGCATCTGCATTTCTTGTTGCCTCACAATGCTGTTTCTCCATTTGGGGCTTCAGCTTCATTAAAAGAAGTTGACACTTTAGCCTTTTCAACCACTTCTGTGGATTTAAAATAGGTTTTCTGGAAAACAAATATCCTCCTCAGTTGCAGTAACTTCTGCCAGAAGGGTTTCTGAATCACGTGATTTGACGTGCAACAAGCTCAACTTTCATGTCTAATATTAGTGCTGATGGTTTTCCTTTAACAGGAAAACAAATGGGAAGACCATTCCATATCTTGGATGTACAGAGGCATCCCAAATGTTAGGTGGAAAAAAAACAGATGCATCAGAAATTTTGACTAGCTGTTTGATAAAGTCTGTTCACATTTGCCCTTAATGAAACAAAGTGAGTAGACCATTGTATGCCTTTTGTTATGACAGAACATTAACAATCGGCACATACTCCTAGGACTTCTGCTGCTTATTGTACAGGATGTTTGTACCCAGGTGATATATGAGACTGCAGTGTTGTCATATGTCCATACATTTACTAAACATTGCAAGTTAGATTCCATTTAAGAATCATGGTTGGCTTTGGTAAGGTTATGACTGCAGAGGTTCCTGTGTCAGTAGCTTACAGAATGGACTAGTCTTAAAATTGTATCATGTTCTGAAAGTCTGTTGTAATTCTTCTCTAGGGCTCCTACTCCTTGAAAAAAAAGATAATACAGTTGTGCAAGATATTCGCTGTAACAGTAAATATTCATGAGGGGTGCATCTTTCTGCAAGATGCACATCACAGGCAGATAATGAAGATGGTAATTGGGTAGGTTGCCTTTATATAGGGTGTGTACCAGCTAATGACAGAGGACCAACCATGCTGGACTAGCATTACCTCACACAGGAGGACTTTAACATGCTTTGAAAGTCAGGCGAGATGGGTAGAAGCATTTTTTCTATAATGCTGCTGCACAAGTCTCTTTCCTTAAAGACCTGCTGTTAAGATAGTCTTGCACCTCATTATACTTCTTATAGAAAAGGTTCATAGTGTCATTTATAGTAGGATGCAGGGAATGTATTTGTTTTCTTCCTTGTGCTTTTATCTAGCCCCTGAGCTTTTAGAATACTTTTGGCCAGTATTACCTTGAAATGGAATTTGCAGTATAAGAGAGACCTAGAATATTTAGGAGATTAGGATAATAAGAAAGGTTGACCCGCGGTGGTGGTGCTGCGGTAGCGTTGTCGCCTCACAGTAAGACGCTGTCCGGTTCGATTCTCAGCTAGAGCGTCTTCTGTGTGGAGACATGCGTGAATGGGCGTACCTTTGTTGAAGGTTGTGCGTCAGGGCTGGTAACTCGGCACGTAAAAATCAACTACCAATCATTAATGGACCGGAGTTCCGCTGTGGCGACCCCTAACCGGGAAAAGCCGAAAGACACAACAAGGATAATAAGAAAGGTTGAGCCATTCTTGTGGTGTAGAAGGATAAGCCCTGACTGTAGTGCAGATTACATGAGATTGAGTAACAATGCTGATATTTGTAGGAAGTGACCAGGAAGGATGGGAGTGAGCAGCCACTGACTGCTTACTCTAGAGTGAAAAAGGCAACTTTGGCTGGCCAGTTGGATAACACCTGACAGGAACACTTGAGTGCTGTACCTGTGAAGCACAGGCCTAGGGAGAATGTTGCTGTTGTGTTGATGCATGCAACACTGGGTACTTATGTGTGGGAACTCTTCTTCATGGTAGCAGCACACACTGGAGCTCAGGGAGCTACTGAGGGGGAGGGGGTCAGTGTACTAGGAATTAGTAGGCAACCCTGCAGGACCAGCAAGCTGGCCTGCCCCCTACTGCCAGACTGTCACTGCTAGGGAAGTGAATGGGCTGATAAGGTTTCCTGGGCAGGAGCGAATGGGCTGTAGGGCTCTCTCCTAGCTGGGAATACCCAACTCTTTCTCTATGCAACAAATGGGTCGGCTAGCTGGATGCAGGTAGAGGAGCCATTGGATGAGGTCCTCAACATTGGGAGCTTAAGATGTAAATCCTAAGCAGTAGCTGCTAAGGATAGCACTAATAACCCGAGTATAAGTAAAGGGCAATTGAGAGAAAAAAAAGTTTTATACCGGTTTGCTGAGAGTTAGATCTGGAATTTCTTGTTGCAGTTAGTGCAGAGGATTTTTTTTTTATTTTCATATTAACTATGCTGACCAAAAGCAGTTAGAGCACCTTGTATATTAAGCTGAAATAAAATAACTTATTTTGTCTTATAAAAGTGCTGAATGTTTCCTCCTAGCAATAATTCACCCTGTAAATATTTTACAAGCATGAATAATAAAACTTCTACATTTGATTTAAAGTTCAAATACTATATTTTATTAACAGTTCTGAAGGCTATTAGCTTCCTCTTTATACTACACTTTATTTGTTTGCCATTTGTTTAATGGGTAAGTGAGCTGTTCTACTGACTTTTTAGTCATGTTCCAGGTACTGAAGAAAATTACTTTTTTATGCATAGCTAATATTTCATTGCAGTTATTTGTTTCAGTAAACAGCTGGTGTTGTGCAACTACAGTAGCAGAATACAGAGGTTTGTAGAAATATGCGGTGGCACTGCTTTGTAAAGTTATTTCTAAAAGACAACTACCAAACAGAAAGCGTAGCATGCTACAAGAGTAAAAAAAAGAGAATTCAGCAGTACATGTATGCATGTATAGCAAAGAGAGTGCACAGACTGTTCTACTTACTACATGTAAAATCAGCTTGAAATTCCAGAGTTTTTTTAATCTTTTGAACAGTCATAATGAGCGTTTTCCAGTTTAATATGACCACATTTGTTTAAAACAATTTGATAGTCATACTGTGATCTTCAAGCTCTTTCCTTGCTCTTCTGACTTCGTGTTCTCCCACTGGAAGGCTGTAGTTATATTGTCAGCTGGGGTGTGGTGATGGTTGGATTCTTATTTATTTATTTTTGTTTGAAGATTGGGTCTTCTTTTTTTTTTGTGCTAGCTACAGTCCAGCCCTCATAACGAATGTGCAGTGAGGTAAATGCAGATTATGTTTCTGGATCATTTGCTAGTACGTTCTTGTGTTTCTTATTGCAGGGAAGTAGAGCTTTTGTTCTCCACTGCAGATTTCTAGTCCTTGTCTTAGGAATCCCTTCCCCTCCCCTTGGGAAGGATGAGCTGGCATAAAGCCATCATATTCTCTAGTTGAACCCTTATCTTCTAGGTCACATTTAAGACTTCATTCCTGTGTGTCATGGAACTGTTTGATCACATTTGTCATCTAAACAGCTGTATGACTAGGAGTGCAACATAAATCAGAAGTATTTTATTTAAAAGAAAACTCTAACATGTTATGTAGTCCTATCTCGCCTACATTCTTACCCTTGGGTTCGGAGCTGAATATCGGCTCCGACTCGACCGATTTTTCTAGCTCAAAGTCTTTCATTGGCTGGGCTAAGCAGGTATCCCATGGTGCACTGCTCCATATCCCCAGATCTCGTTTGCCGCTCGTGTAGCTCGGACGTGGTCTCGCTTGGCTGTGGCTAGGTACCTTTTTTCTTGTCTTAAGAAAAGTTTTTTGGCTCATATTCAAAGCTATTTTCATAGCTATTTGTCTAAAGTGTTGTTGTTGACGTGTGATCGTGTGATTGTTCGTGAGGTATCCCGCTGACTGTTCCCTCGAGCTAGGCCCATTTCAGTTAGAGGGCCTATTCCTCCTCTTCTTGCCCTGTGTGTGTACGGTCTAGACCGTTTAAGTTAGAGGTTTGGGCCATCCCCTTTCCTCGTGGTCATCACCCCCTTTGTTGAGAGGTTGGTACTTTTTCTGTAGTGTGTGTGTTTGGTCACTGTTCAGTGTTTGTTCCCGCGTTTTGTGGTGTGAGCGCCTGTTAGTTCTTCTCAGACTTGTGTTTTGTCTTTTGGTGTGAATAGTAAGATGTCCAAAGATCCCAAGGAACACAAACCTTCGGGTTTCAAAAAGTGCTCCAAATGTGGGTACAAAATGTCCATCACCGATGGGCATTCCATTTGTGTTTATTGCCTGGGAGCCATTCATCTGCAGGAGTCCTGCAGTTTTTGTCATGCGTTCAGTCCTAGAGTTCTCCAAGAGAGAAAGAATAAGCTAATTTTGAAGGGACTCTTGAAACCCTCTTTTGAAGAGGCTATGGATTCGTCTCCCAGTGGAAAATCTAAATCTGGTAAGTCAAAAAAGAGATCTCCGGCTCAGTCAGCTTCATCGGAGCCTCCGGAGAAAATCTCAAAAACTGCATCGACCTCCTTGGCTCCACTGTCCTCGGGGCCGCAGGAGGTGTCGGTGTTGACGGAACCAGCGTCGGCTCCAATTTTATTGGAACCTCCTTAGGAGCTCGATCGCCCAGTATCAGACCAGTTTCTCCTGAGAGGAGATCTCAATCTTTCCTCCCTGTCTTCCAAATCCTCCAGGACCCTTTCGGATGTGGATGTTGATAGGGTGGTTCAGAGGCTCCTCCAGTCACCGGTTTTGGCAAAATTATTTTTGGCTCCGGACCAGTCGGCTCCGGAACCAGTCCTGACCCTGTCTTCGATCATTCCTCCTCCGAGCGCATCTCTGTCTTCGGAGCCGGAGTGTTCCGTGCCGTGTGATGTTACTAAGCCAACTCCGATGGCCCCATTGGCTCCATCGGTACCGACATCGGCTCCGACCCCGTCGGCTGCTTCCTCGGGGTTCGAGACTCAGGATTCTTCGGTTGAGCCTGAGGGGGATGTCTCGGGGCTTATTTCGGTCCCAAGCCTCCCTCTCGGTGCCTCAGCTCGGGGAACTCCGACCCCCATCATGGCCTCAGAGGCCGGTCACTCCTCGGATCGGGGGGGGGGGGCAGCCTTCGAGGCTATGTGGACCGCGCTGGCCAGATCGTCAGCTACATCAGGTGGGTCGGTCACTCTTTTCTCCCACCACTCCGGTGAGAGCTTCTGATCACCACCCATCCATGGACAGCAGAGCACCAGGGCCTAGGGATACCCCCACGAGTGGTCCCCAACTTTCTGAGGGTCCCTCTGAGTTCGTGCCTGAGGAGCCCCCTAGAAAGAAGATGTGCAAGAGGAAGCACATAGACTCCCAGGATGAGTCCCTCACCTCTGATACTGACCTCGAGGAATCAGAGGGGTCCCCCAAGTCATCCTCTGACGGTTTCCTTCTCCGACATCCTGGAGATACTGAAACAAAGAGGTGACTGGCTGTCCAAAGCCCCCTCCGAGGAGGAGTCAGTATTCCTCAAGGCCTTTGGTGCTCAGCCCTCCGCCTCCTGGGTGTCTCCACCCTTTGACGAGCTCCTTGATCGGATATGTCGAAGAGTGTGGGAAAACCCTGATTCCGTAGAACCTGTGTCCAGGTGTCCCAACAAGTTTCTTTCCGCCCCCCCCAGGGCAAAGAGTTTCTGTCTAAAGGAGTCCCTGTAGATGCCATGGTGGTGGCGGCAGCCACTCAGAAAGAAGTAGCAGAGTCTTCTTCATCCGTCCATCCTCCTAACAAGGAGTCTAGGAGCATGGATAGTTATGGGAAGCGTACCCCCTTGTCAGCAACCTTTACCTTATGGTCGCCGAATTACCTGTCCCATTTCACTCTTCTCCAAAGAGATCTCCTCAAGGAGTTAGGAGATACTCTTGCGGGTAACGTTCCTGCGGCGGTGGCTCAGATGGTTAATGCCCAGGTCTCTACCCTCAATTCCATTGTCAACTCATCCATGCGGCTCATTTCGTATGCAGCCAAGGGAGCGGGTAGGGCAGCAAGCTCAGGAGTCACCCTCAGAAGGCAAGCCTGGCTGCACCTGTGTCACTTTGTGGAGGCCTTCAAGTCTTCCTTCACTGACACCCCCTTTGATGGTTCCTCCTTGTTTGGGACGAAAGTGAAAGACACCCTCACCAGGTGCGAGCAAGAGGGAAAGACCCTGTCTGCCGTAGGGGACCGGTTTTTCCCTTCCTTCTAGGCCTTATCCCAAGGCCCAGCGGGGGGAGGGGGGGGGGGTGTGGTTCAAGAAATCACAGAGATTTTTTTCCTGCCGCACAGGGTGAACCCCCCCTCCAGCGGCAGAGGAGGGGGAGGTTATTCAGGGAGACGCCGTCCCAGAGGCAGAGGGGGCCCCTGCAATTCAGGAGACCGCAATTCCTTTCGTGGCTCTCCCTACTCTCGTTCTTGAGGGTGTGCCCGGCTGTGCTTATCTGGAGCCAGTCGGGGGTCGAATTTCGTTATATCCGGAAGCCTGGGAAAGCATCACCCAGGACCGATGGGTATTACGAATAATTTCAGGAGGTTACCTCATTCCGTTTTTGTCACACCCTCCTCCAATCAGAAAAATCCTAGACGTTCCACCCAGTCAAAGGGATCAAGCAGCCTCAGAGGTCTCAAAGCTGCTTGAAAAAGGGGCCATCCAGCGTGTCCCCTCAGACCAAATCGGATTAGGGACTTACTCAAGATTCTTTTTGGTGCCGAAAAGAACAGGGGACCTGAGACCCATATTAGATCTCAGCCAACTGAACCATTATGTACACAAGTCCAAGTTCCATATGATCACGCTACAGTCGATTCTCCCATTGTTGGGAGAGGAGGTATGGATGTGCTCCATCGACCTCAAGGATGCTTACTACCATGTAAAGATGGACAGGGCATCCAGGAGTCACCTACACTTCCGGCTGGGAGCCAGTCATTTCCAGTTTTGAGCCCTGCCCTTTGGTCTCACCACAGCCCCCAGGGTGTTCACCAAGTGTATGGCGGTGGTGACGGCTCACTTGAGACGTCAGGGATTCCAAGTGTTTCCGTATCTGGATGACTGGCTCCTTACCGCCCCCACCAGGCATCAACTAGTTCAAACCAGAGACGCTACCATTGTCATCAGTTGGGTATAACAATAAATTGGGAAAAATCTGCTTTATTGCCCTCGCAGCGTGTCACCTTTATAGGAGCAGAATTAGACACCATTCGAATGCGAGCATTCTTACCGCAGGAGAGGATCAGAGTCTTACAACAACAGATACACATGTGGATGCCCCTGAGGCAAGCGAAGGCAAGATGGGTTCTCCAGCTCCTAGGGACCATGGCAGCGACAATTATGTTGGTCCCTCTAGCGAGATTGCATATGAGAATTCTCCAATGGGCTCCTCTTTGTTCAATGGTCCCTCCAGAGATTTCCACTTTCTCACCCCATTTTACTCATGTTCAGATGCAAGCAGGACCTTGGTTGGTGGCTTTGCACCAACAATTTGGACGGGGGAAGGCCATTCGTTCCACCCATTCCGGTTGCCACTGTGACCATGGACGCCTCCCAGATGGGGTGGGGGGGCATTATCGTGGCAGGACAGTCCAAGGTATGTGGCAAGAACACGAGATACATCTGCATATAAACGTCTTAGAGATGAGAGCAGTGCTACTTGCGTTGCAGGCACTTCAAAGTGTTCTACCTCTAGGGACGATTGCGATACACTCGGACAACATGTCAGTAGTGTGGTATCTAAACAAGCAAGGGGGAACCAGGTCTTGCCCTCTGTGCAGAGAGGCCATGCGAGTGTGGCATTGGGCAGTAACTTCCCAACGGTTTCTAGTGGCAATGCACATTCCGGGGAAGTCCAGCGTGATTGCGGACAGGCTAAGCAGAGCTATTCTGATGCCTTACGAGTGGTCCCTGAATCCTGGTTGAAGAGTGAATCTTCAGCAGATGTGGTCAGCATTGCTGCAACCTTTTTGCAAGCCCCCTAAATGCAAAATGCAGCGACTACTTCACGCTGATCCCCCCCACAGGGGGAGTCACCCAGGGACGCTCTGGTTCACGATTGGCCCTTCGGTCTGCTTTATGCTTTCCCTCAGTTTTCCTTGCTGTCAAAGGTGATTCAGAAAGCGCAATCCTTGGGAAGCAGAACGATTCTGATTGCTCCACATTGGCCTCATCAAGTATGGTTCCAGCAATACATTGTGGATACTCCTTGGACTCTGGGCCCTCAGCCAGATTTACTGGCACACATGTCGGGACAGTTCCACCCCTCCCTGATGACCCTCTGGCTGACAGCCTGGCTACTCCACTTCCATCGTTAGTTAGGCTTCATAGTTTCTCACCAGAAGTGGTTCATATATTATTGTCCTCTCATAAACCATCCACTAGAAAGATTTATTCTAGTAAATGGAAGAGGTTTTCCATCTGGGCACATACCCGAGGCATTGATCCTTACACAGCTCCAATCGCTTCAGTCTTGGAGTTTTTGTCTATGCTTTTCCATCAGGGTTCCGCATCAGCTACCATCAAAGTTCATTTGGCAGCTATCTCTAATTTTCATGTAGCGAATGAGCCTAGTCTCATGGCTCATAGACTATGCAAAGCATTCCTGAAGGGTACTCTGTTGCTCCGTCCCCCGGTGTCCGAACCAATCATGCCCTGGGATCTCAATTTTGTTCTACAAGCCCTTACTTTACCACCTTTCGAGCCTGCAGCTACCTGCGAATTGAAATTCCTGACCTGGAAAACAGCCTTCTTAACAGCAATCACCTCAAGGCGAGTTTCAGAAATTCAAGCCCTCTCCATCAAACCTCCATACCTAATCTTCCATAAGGACAGGGTCTGTCTTAGACCAAACCCTTCGTTCCTTCCAAAAGTGGCTTCCGTGTCTAATCTTAATCAATCCATTGAGTTGCCTGTGTTCTTTCCTCACTTTTCGAACAAGGCAGAATTTAGATTTCATCAGTTGGATGTACATAGACAATTACACTTCTATCTGCACCGAACAAAAGATATCCGGAAGTCTGATCAACTTTTTGTTTCCTTTTCGGAAAATAGAATGGGGTCCTCGGTCTCCAAGGTCACCTTATCTAGATGGATATCTAGTTGTATCTCTTTCGTCTACCAAGCAGGAGGTCAAGATCTGCCATTTCCGGTCAAGGCTCACTCTACCCGGGCCGTCTCTACATCTATGGCCTATCAAGCCAGATTGTCAATGGATGATATATGTGCTGCAGCTGCTTGGGCTTCTCCTCATACATTTTGTTTCTTATTACAAATTGGACATGGTTTCCAGGGGCAAGTCGTCCTTTGGCTCCACAGTTCTCAGGAGTATTTTCCTATGAGCCACCCAAGATATAGGTGCTAGGGACGCTGTCCCACGGGTAAGAATGTAGGCGAGATAGGACTACATAGCATCAAGAAGTTATGTTCTCACCATAACGTTCGATGTATGTAGTCCATCTCGCCTCACATTCTTACTTACCCCTCCACCTTCCCCCTTCTTGGAGGATTTGGAGGTTAGGTTGTTTATCTACAGAGTTCCCTTGTTTGGCTTATTCTTTAACTGGATGTGATGTGTGCTTGGGGTACAAATGAGTTTTGCAGCAAACTAGTTCTGGGGATATGGAGCAAGTGCACCATGGGATACCTGCTTAGCCCAGCCAATGAAAGACTTCGAGCTAGAAAAAATCAGCCGAGTCAGAGACGATATTCAGCTCCGAACCCATGGCTAAGAATGTGAGGCGAGATGGACTACATACATCGAACGTTATGGTGAGTACATAACTTCTTGTTCAGTGCAGCTAGTGTTATCAGAGTTGGTTTTCTTCTTGTCACATTGATATTTAGTGCCCCCAAACCCTTTAATGTCTTTTATTTTCATTTTCCCTCGTTTCCCTGTCACTCATTCTGAATCTCCCACCACTTTCTCTTCATTTAAATTTCATATTGTTTCAGAAAGGAATTTGTCTTGACCTGAATGACATTTTTTAGGCATTAAACAGTTTATTAGTTACAGCCTAAAATTTAATATCTCAAAATTTGTATTGGCTTAGTTCAGTGAAGTGCTTTAAATATTCCGTCGACAGCTAACTCTTGTGTTGCTTTGCTAATTTCAGTACAGTATATAAAACTGAAAGCTTTGTTTAACTTACAAAGCCTTTGAAGTGACAGCTGTCAGTTACCAAAGATGACCACAGGTTCATAGATATGTACTAGGCTAAGAAACACTGGGGCCTTTTTAAGTCTAGTCATACATACTAAATTTCTGACAAGTTCTTGTACCCTTGGTAAGTATAAACAGGTACTTGGGAGATTAAATATTTACAAGCAGGACCATGGGAAATAGGCTGCCTGTGTCCATTAGAGACGTAGCTGCCAAACCAGAGTTGAACTTACTGATGCTCTTCATGTTTCACTGTTGCAGTCATCACATTTGGGTTATCCCTGCCAGGGTAGCCCTCGGCCTGCCCGAATACCAGAGGCTTAGTATTTCTGCTTCGGCTGCTGTCACTGCAGGACTGACGTCAGGTCGTCAGTAGTATAAAGTAAGGCAGCCGATGCCATTACACCAGTCTTTCTTTCCGAGGAGCCCAAAGCAGAAGCAGTTCGCACGAGTGCCGGTCAACCGCTACCTGAGTTTCGTCTTCCGAACTGAAGCTCTTCTAAAGCTAAGTACCCCGTTGGGGATCCTTTTTTCTTGCACTAACCTATGTCAGAAAAAGTCAACAATTGTCTCGCCTGTGGAAAGCAAATACCACACCGAGACTTCAATTCTTACTGCGTCACTTGCTTAGGCCCAGACCACGATGTCCCTTGCTATCACTTTTGTGCTTTAACGCCAGAACTATACATCATCTGGCCCTTATTGTAGCTAGATATTTTTCCTTACAGTCCTCGAATTCCAATATGGCTTTGGTAAGCCATCCAACAGCTGATCTTCTGAAAAAAAAAGTAAGGATAAAGACAGAGACAGACCACACAGGTTCAAACCTACCGACGAAACTTCCGTTAAGCTAGTTGTCAGTTCTCCAGTCCTCAGTGAGGAGCTTTCGCAGCCCCTTATGCCTGCTTCTGTGGATTTGCAGGCAGCTACCGAGACCCTTTCGGAGTCCGGTATGCCACAAAACTCTTCTTCGACTAAGGATCCTGCGGTTGTCTCTCCCTTGGATGAGTCCAGAGCAGCTGAGCAGGCACCGACTTTCGAGGAAGTACTTCGCACTACCGATTCTCGACACAAATCAATGACGACTTTCACGTCTACCGTTCTTTCGAAAACTACTGAGTTTCTAAGGCCCAGGGTACGAACCACACCCAAGAAAGCGACGACCTAATCTCAGGCACTTGCTTCCTTGCCTCAGTCTCAAATGCTTAAAATAGTGGAAGACTTTATCGTGCTGATCAGGAGAAGCCAAGCTTACCCCTTCCAAAAGAAAGAGATCTATTCCCGGTAGTTTTGTCTGAACAGGAGTCAGATGACTCTGATGCATCTGAATATGAAGACATGCAATCCCTCAATGCTTATGAGGATTCTGATGCAGAGGATTCCATTCCTTTAGCCTCTTCACCCGAGGACTTTTCCTTTGGGGGGAACCCCTTCATACCTTAAGGGAGCATTTCCATTGGGAATGTCAGGACTACCCTCAGTCTAAAAAGAGACTCAGAGAATTCTTAGCTCTTCCACAACACAGACGCCTGGCCATTCCCCCAGTCCTGGATGTTGTGGACGATGTTTTGCTGGAATCCAGTTTGACTCCTGACACCCCCTCCCGCACCCAGAAAACCTGACCGGTGGTATAGAGTTCATGACTCACAAAAATTTATTTTCAAAAATCCTACTGCTGACCCTGAGGTAATTTCTCAAGGGCCTAAAGGAATTAAAGCAACCTCTGCTATGAATCCCACCCGGTCAGATAGGGATTCCTGAGCACTAGACAGATGGCGTAAAAAAGTATACACCTCTGCTACTCTTGCTATCAGAGCACTAAACTGCCAGTTTCATATGCTAAACTTTCAACAACATACCATGGAACTCCTCAAACAAAAAGTGTCTTCCTTTCCTGCTTGTGCAGAATCCTAAAGAGTTACAAGAGTTAAAACCTTCTGCAAGTCAAGTGACTAAGCACACCTTAACACCAGGACTTCCCAAATTGTGTACCACGGCGCCCTGGGGAGCCGCGGCTTCCTCACAGGGGCACCGCAAACTAATATGCTTAGCCTCAAAATAAACCGCAAACTAATAAGCTTAGTTACTAAGTGCAAACTAATAAACTTAGTTACTGAGCTTTAGTTTGTGGTTTATTTTGCGGCCGCTTACCTTTGTAAACTCTTGTCTGTTTCAGTCTTGCCTCCTGTTTCAGTCTTGTCTTGCCATCGTGATTCACTTATGTTTGGAATCTGTTTTTGTTTATTTTTCTTTTTTTCATAATTTTAACGATTTGACTCGGTGTAGAATCAACATGAAGGAATCCATTGGGTTGGGTTTTTGGTTTTGGTAAAGTCCCAGAAAATCACGTCGCAGTGGCTAACAAATCATTTCAGACTTGGGATGCTTGGCACAGCTTTCCTTCATCCCTGCTCTGCCTTAGAAGCAAGCAGCAACTCGAAGTAAAGCACTGCAAAGATGTTCTTCGTGTTTCACTGTTGCAGTCATTACATTTGGGTAATCTGCTGGCAGGTTGCCTTCAGTCGGCCTGATTAACAAAGTCTTGGGTCCTGCGTCAGTTGCTGTCCCTTCTTCCATGACGTCAGGGATATAAAACATGCAGCCAATGCCATTACATCAGTCTTGCTTGCCGCGCGATGCCCGAAGCAGAAGCGGTTCGCAAGTGCCGGTCGGCTGACTCCTGAAATTTTCGTTTTCAAGTTTCAGAACCAAAGTCTTCAAGTAAAAGCTAAGTACCCTGTTGGGGAAACTTTTTCTTGCTCCTTACCGATGTCAGTAAAAGTTAATAATTGCATTACTTGTGGGAAGCAAATACCTCATAAGGATTTTCATTTGTACTGTATTCCTTGCCTAGGCCTTGACCACAACGTGCCTTGCTGTCGGTTTTGTGCTAAATTTATTCAACGCACGATTAAACGTCTGTATATTTTTCCTTCTGAATATTTTGACTCAAGATTTAACTATCCAGAAATGTCATCTGTTAGCAATCCGACTACCGGAATACCTAAAAAACGCAAAGAAAAAGACAGACTGAGGTCCAAAACCGACGGCGACACTTCTCCTAAGCCAGTCGCCGGTACTCAGTGAGGCGCTTTTGCAGCCCCTGATACCCGCTACTTCTGATTCGCAGGCCTATACTGAGACCCATTCGGAGTCTGGTATGCTGCAAGATGCTTCAATTATGGAACACGTGGATGTCTCTACCTTAGATGGGTTCGGAACCGCTGTGCAGGCACCGGCTTCTGAGGGTGTTTTCAGGCCTACAGATTTGTATATTAGACCGACACCATCTTCAAAACTAAGGCCAAAATCTAAGTCTGTGTCTTAAAAAAACAACGCCTGGGCCACATGTGCATGCTCCTCTGCCTAAAAAAAACAAATGATCAAAATAGCTGAAGATTTAATTACTCTGATCAGGGGTAGCCAACCCCCTCTTAAGAGGCCTAAGCAAGACATTGATTATGAATCTTCTGAACCGGATTCTATTTCTTCTGACTCTTCTAATGAACAGGATTTATCTATTCCTACTTATGAGGATTCTGATGCAGAGGATTCCATTCCTTCTGCCTTTCTCCCAGAGGATTTTTCTTTTGGGGAAACTTTGCATGCCTTAAGGGAACATTTCCACTGGGAAAGTCAGGATTTCTCTGAATTTAAAAAGAGACTTATAGATTTTCTTCTACTTCCTCA
Organism: Protopterus annectens; assembly: GCF_019279795.1. Classification (NCBI taxonomy): domain Eukaryota; kingdom Metazoa; phylum Chordata; order Ceratodontiformes; family Protopteridae; genus Protopterus; species Protopterus annectens. The sequence goes on from NC_056750.1 coordinate 237,514,190, forward strand.
GCATAGGCCCTTTGCTATACCTCCTGTTCTAAACATTGTTGATGTATTTTCAGAATCTAGTATGACTCCTGATTCTCTGCCTCCGGCTCCTTGTAAGCCAGAGAGCTACTACAGGGTTCCTGACTCCCACAAATTCCTTTTCAAAAACTGTATTGCTGATCCTGAAACCATTTCTCAGGGTCCCAAGGGCATTAAGGCTTCTACTGGCCAAAATCCCAACCCTTCTGATAGAGACTCCAGGGCGCTGGATAGATAGGGTAAGAAGGTTTACACGTCTGCAACCTTGGCAATCAGGGCTTTAAACTGTCAATTTCATATGCTTAAAATATCAACAGCATATCACGGGACTACTTAAATAGAAAATTATGTTAATCTCTGACTGTGTGGAAAATTTAAAGAATTGCAGGATTTATTGCATTCAGCTGAACAAGTTGGAAAACATACTTTGCAATGTGGTTTTGATTCCTTGGAGGCCTCTTGCAGGGCTGCTGTAACTGGATCTGTGCTAAGAAGGCATGCTTGGCTGAAAGAGCAAACTCAGCCTGACCATGTTAAAGCAAAATTGTTGGATGCTCCTTTACAACAGGACCGTCTCTTTGGTAATAAGGCTGAAGAAGTGTTAAAGATGGAAGATAAAGCTAAATCTATGCAAACTGTGAAAGATTTCTTACAAGTGCAACCTCCAAGATTTAGTAGGCACTGGCCTACTAAGAACTGGTCCTTTCCAGTTCCCTCGAGAGCCGCTCAAGTCAAATCAAGACATTCCAAAGGCTCCACGGTTCAGTCACAAGGAACTTTTAGAACAAAACAATGGGGTGCCTCCACCTCCAAATCTGGAAGCAACAAGGCACCTCCCTATGGTAAGCAGTCTCAGTGACTTCCCTGTACAATTACAAAGCACTTGCCTCTTAGCCGCCCCTTTGGGGGGGGAAACTAGCACTTCATGCATGAAACTGGCAACTTATTACCCAGGACAAATGGGTTTTAAATGTAGTATCCCAGGGATACAGATTTCACTTCCACACGTTGCCAATCCCAAACGGGTGGCCAGATCTGCCACCAAATCAGTGGGCAGAGGCCCAGAAACAAGTTCTGTCCCTCATGAACATAGGGGCTATTCAACCAGTACCAGAAGAGGAAAAGGGGCAAGGTTTCTATTCCAGACTTTTCTTGGTATCCAGAAAAGACAAATCATGGCGACCAATTCTGGACTTATCCACTCTAAACACATTTCTGGACATTCCAAAATTAAAGATGCTGACTCAACAGTTGCTACCTATGCTAAGCAAAGATGCCTGGTTGGTAACTCTAGACTTAAAAGAGGCTTACCTGCATATCCCAATCAGGGAATCTTGCAGAAGATACCTCCGCTTCAAAGCAGGCTACTTGCATTACCAGTTCTCTGCATTGCCCTTTGGCTTATCTACTGTGCCCAGGGTCTTCACAAAGTGCCTGGCACCAGTAATTGCATTTTGCAGGCAAAGAAATATTCAAATATATCCATACCTGGACAATTGTCTAATTCAGGCAGAAAACAAGGACATTCTTCTAAAGCATCTGGCGTTTGTAAAAAGGGTTCTAACTTGTCTAGGGTACACCATAAATGAAATGAAATCACAACGGGTACCCTCTCAAAAAATTACATTCTTGGGTGCAACTTGAATACAACTGCCCAGATGACTTACCTTAGTCAGAAAAACAAATTCAATTGATGACTTACTTCAAATAGGTGGCCACAAAAACCCAGCTATCTGCAAGACAAATTCTGCAGGCCTTGGGGTTCATGGCCTCCTGCATTCTTCTAATTCCATATGCAAGACTGCATATGAAGAAACTTCAATGGTACTTAAAAAGTTTATGGAGTCAACATTGTCACAGCTTGGAAACAATGATTCCTATTATACCTTGCCTGCAATTAGAGTTCCTATGGTGGGCAGAGGCCTGCCACCAAGACAAGGGACTGCCATTCACTCCACCCCCCACCGTCCAAATTCTAGCAGCAGAAGCATCAGACTATGCTTGGGGGCCTCATCTGGCAGGGAAGTGCATTCAGGACAATTGGAGCCCAAATCAAATGCACCTACATATCTATCAGAAAGAGATGCTAGCTTTACAGAATGCTCTGACAGACTTCAAGGACTACCTTCATCCAGGACAACTAATGATAAAGACAGACAACACCACGGTTATGTGGTACATAAGCGGGGGGGGTACACATTCCTACCCCCTTTGCAGACTAGCCATGGCATTGTGGAACACTGCCTTAATCTGTCATATACAACTACAAGCTCAATTCCTGCCAGGAAAGCTAAATACACTGGCAGACGAACTAAGCAGAAATCTTATGGACCCTCACGAATGGAAATTGGAACCACAAGTTTTCAACATGTTGACACGCAAATGGGGGAACCCAGACATGGATCTTTTTGCCTCTCCCCAGAACTATCAGTTGGACAAATTCTGCACAAGAATTCATCACAAAAAAACTTGGAAAGTGGATGCTCTATCATTCAGCTGGAAAAACATATCAGTCTATGCCTTTCCCCATCTACCTCTGCTCTCCAATGTTCTACTAAAAGTCAAACAGGACAAACCAAAAATTATTCTGATTGCTCCAGACTGGCATCACCAACACTGGTACCCACTCCTGCGCAATGTGTCACACCTTCCTCCGTGGCACCTGCCTCAGACACCTTACCTACTGTCTCAGCAGAACTACCAAATTCTGCACACTCCGCTCCAAACTTTGATTCTTGCAGCGTGGCTAATCAACTAATTTCACCCTTGGCATCCCTCCGCAAACCAGTGATGGATGTAATTTTGGAGGCTAGAAGGCCTAGTACTAGAAAATCTTATGCTGACAAATGGAAAAGATTCTGTGCCTGGAACCAATCACAAGGAATAAGCACAGCAATGCCCAATATTCCTCAGATTCTGCAATACTTAACTGAGATGCTTCACAAGGGCCCATACTTTTCCTCCATAAAAATCCATGCCTCTGCCATTTCAGCTCATTACAACACAGAACCTCCCCTCTTCCCTCATCCTCTGCTAAAGCAGCATCTCAGAGAGGCCAAAAATTTAAGACCTCCTAGGAGAGCACCAACTCCTGCATGGGACCTCAATTTTGTTTTGGAAAAATTCACTCTCCCTCCTTTTGAGCCAGCTGCTACTGCAGACCTAAAATTTCTCTCATGGAAAACAGCTTTCCTTTTAGCAGTTACTTCAGCTGGAAGGATTTCAGAATTACAGGCTCTTATGGCAGTGGAGCCTTTCATTATTTTTCATCCGGACAGGGTGGCTCTCAGGAACAATCCATCTTTCATGCCTAAGGTGGTATCCAGTGTGGCTCTTAATCAGACCATTCATCTGCCAACTTTTTTCCCCAGTCCACAGAACAAGGGTGAGCGGATTCTGCATTCATTGGATGTACACAGACAACTTGGATTCGATTTAAACAGGACAAAATCTCTAAGAAAATCTGAGCAACCTATTGGTGGCATTTGCTGCAGGGGCAGAGGGAAAAGCTATTTCAAAGCAGATCATTTCCAAATGGATAAGCCATTGCATTCGTTTCTGCTATATGCACCATGGTAAACCTACCCCCAAGGGGATCAGGTCTCATTCCACCAGGGCCGCATCTACTTCTGCAGCCTTTCTCAGTGGGATTCCTACCAGAGACATTCTAGAAGCTGCTACCTGGAGCTCAGTTCATACGTTCACCAAACATTACCATTTACCTCTCTTCTCTAAATCCAGAGCTGGCTTTGCCACTGCTGTCCTGCAGGGCCTTATAGCTGCTCCTAATGCTGTATAAATCCATCCTCCCAACCATAGCTTTGGGATGCTACCCAAATGTAATGACTGCAACAGTGAAATACGAAGAACATAGTACAGTTGTGTACACTTACCATAAATGTAGATGTGCGAGAGTATTCACTGTTGCAGTCCTGGTTACGCACCCTCCAGCCCCCTGTTTTTTCTCTTACTATACCTCTCCTTTCTTTTACTATGCTTAAGCCTTTTTGGGTGTATTTGCTTTTGTTTGGAGGTATATTTTTTTGTGTTTTAAATTATTTACTTATATATATTTTGCTCCCCGTTTGGGGGGCACCTGACATCTGGGGCAAGGAAAACTGATGTAATGGCGTCGGCTGCATGTGTTATACCCCTGACGACCTGATGTCATGGAAGAAGGGACAACAACAGACGCAAGACCCAAGACTTTGTTAATCAGGCCGACTGAGGACAACCTGCCAGCAGATTACCCAGATGTAATGATTGCAACAGTGAATACACTCGAACATCTACATTTATGGTAAGTGTACACATCTGTACTTTCTGGCAGCTCATGTGTCTGAGAGGGTAGGGTAAGAAACCAAGCCTACTATCTGACTGTTATGTATGCCTGTGTCTAAAAATATATTGATGTTCATCGTGCTATACTGCTGCAGTCATCACACTTGGATTATCCTTGTCGTCAGGCGGTCCCGTAGTCGGCCGAATCCCAAAGTCCTGGTCCGGCGTCGGTTGTCATCGCCTCTTCCCTGCCGTCAGTGTAACAGGGGTATAAAAGAGACAGCCGACGCCATTTTCTTCAGTCTTTCTTGCCGTGCGGTGCCCGAAGCAGAAGCAGTTCGCAAGTGCCGGTCGGCCAGCTCCTGAAATTTTCGAATAGAGTTTCAGCCCGAAGTCTTCTCTAAAGCCAAGTACCCCGTTGGGGAAACTTTTCTTGCCTCAGACCGATGTCAGACAAAGTTAATAATTGTATTTCTTGTGGGAAGCAAATACCTCATAAGGATTTTCATTCTTATTGTATTCCTTGCCTAGGCCCAGACCACAACGTCTCTGGTTGTCGGTTTTGTGCTAGGTTCAACAAACGTACAATTAAGCGTCGGGCAGAATTCGCCCAGCATTATTTTGGCAGAAAATTTAACTATAGCATGCTGTCGGAGCAACCGACATCAGCAATGATTAAAAAACGCAAAGATAAGGACCGGCAGCCAAGGCCAAGACCAGATACCGAGGCCTCAGCAAGGCCTGACGCCAGTTCTCCGGTTTTCAGCGAGGCGCCTTCGCAGCCCCTGACTACTGCAAATTCATAAATTATGACGGCCTCCCAAACCGAAGCAGTTGGGCCTCAGGAACTGGTTGCACCTCACTCCTCGGACGCCAGCCCCGCCGGGGATCCGGAATTTTTGGATAGGCGTTCGGTCTCTGAAGGTGTTTTCAAACCGACAACTATCTCTGCCAAGCCTTATGCTAAACTCAAAGCCCCCTTGAAAGTTAGAAAACCTAAGTAGACATTTTATTTCTTTTAATGTCATACTACTGAAATTGAAAGATAAGTCTTTTTTGACTAACACTACATGGAACATGCGATCACGTGCAGGATTACTGCAGCTGCAGATTAGGGGAAGCATGTAGCTAATAGCTGGTCCGCTGCAATCCCGTAATTCTTGTGTTTATCCACTGAGGCAAACATGGTAGATAATGCAAACAGTAATTCACAACCTCCCGGGTTTTAAGAACGAATAAAGTTATTTCTCTCTTGGTCTTGGACATATCTTTGGGTTCTTTGGTTTTTGATGGTTTTGTTTCTTGTTTTCTTTCAACGAACTCCATTAAAACTTCATGAAAACCTTGCTGCAGGTGAGGACTGCCTTCACAAAATGCACAGGTTAAGTAAAGTTTGTTATGCTGTTGCAGTTACTGCTCCCCTTTACATAACAAAAAGTTGAACTTTTTTGTGGCTGTAGTGCATCTGTATGCAAGACTGCCCTGGACAGTTTTTGTTAAATCGGAGCGGATATGTGTAGCAAACATAAGGTAGGTGGACTGCTCAGACTTGACCTTGTTTAGTCACTATTCATGTCACAGTATTACTCACAGTATCAATGAGTTCAGAAGAAATGCTAATGAGCAAAGTAGGATAATCCAAATACTTATGAAGGTTGTTTGTGTCAGTTATTCAAAGTCGATTGCAAAGTGTTCTTTATTGTATGTAGATAGCCAAACAGACACGTTAGTCAGACATTAAATTAATCCAGATTTATTGGAGTCGTATATGTAAAAGATTTATATATAAAGCATAGTTGTATATTTACATAAACAGAGTTAGCATTTCGTTAATCAGTGTGATTATATATTCTAGTGTGAATAATATAGATGGTCAAGCCCTATTAATTGCTATGTTGTTTAAGGTTATTTTCCCCAGAATATTAAAAGTTCTCTGGAAAGAAAGCAAACCTTATGTCTTGTTTGGTGATTAATGGGGAATATAAGCAGTTGACTACCTGTAAATAGTGGGAGAAGCCAGCGATTAGTGTGTGTTATTTTTTATTCAAGAGGAAAATTAAAACATTCCAAGGTTTTCCCGAGAACTGATTCGAATTGTTTTTGCCAGAATAGACATGTCTGTGAAAGCAAATTATCACTGTCCCCCACCTGTTTATTAAAGCGACGTGCTCTGAATTTTCTGCTCCACTCCTTTGTTTGTCAGTTACTGATGTTTGCTATAATATTCTTTTGTGAAGGCATTTTCTGTTAACCTTATTAAATTCATTTACCTTACCATTGTGTTTCTCATATCCAGAATACTGACTTTTCTTGCATAATTACAGGTGTAACCAGTATGCACAGTTAAACAACATTTTACTGATCATGTGCTCTAATTGGGCAATACCCCCTCACTCAAATTGTAAGGTCCTTATCCTTAGTTTTTAAACCATTTGTACCATGCTAATAATTGCCTGGTGCCTGGTCTTGCCTGATTGGTCATATGCAGTGGGTAAGAGTAGGAGAACTGTTATTGTCACTATCCTCTGTCACCAGTGGAGTCCTTTAAAGCTGTGTCCTGGAGCCATGTGGAATTCAGTTAAATACTGTGCTAGATTGTCATTATATTGTGAAGTGTTTGCCCAGGTTTGAATGGGCAAAATAAATGCAGTGCAGGATGCTAGATATGATTAAGAACGTGCTAGAATTTGTAAGAACTAAATGCCAGTATTTGTTCAATTACATTTTTTTTGTGATCTTAAATACCTGTGTTATTAATTTGTTCAATTACAATTATATTTTTTGTGATCTTAAATACATGTTATTTATTTTTACCTAACTAGCCCTTTTAATGAAAAAAAAAATTATGAGCTATTTCGCAAAGTATACTTGTTAGAATTTGACGCGGGGGGGGGGGGGGCTTGGGAAAACCTGGATTCAGCAAGGGAGCCGAGAATCGAAAAAGTTTGGGAACCACTGCTTTACACTGTGGTTTTGATGCCCAAGAAGCTTCTTGCAGGGCAGCAGTCACTGGTTCTGTTCTTAGAAGGCTTGCATGGCTTAAGGAACAGCCCTTGCCAAAGCATGTTAAATCTAAATTATTGGATGCACCCTTGCACAAAGACAACTTATTTGGCACGAAGGCAGAGGAGGTCTTAAAAAAGATGGACGAAAAAGCTAAATCTATGCAGACAGTTAAGGATTTCCTACAGGTCCAGCCACCCAGGTTCAGCAGGCATTGCCCCTCCAAGCACTGGTCCTTTCCTGCTCCCACCAGGTCAGTTCAGCCCAGACCCCAGGGAAGCAGACCCCCAGACAGCAGCCACAGGGAATGCAGAGATCAAAACAGTGGAATTCCTCCACTTCCAAACCAGGGAGTTCTAAGCCACTCCCTCATGGTAAGAACTCACAATGACTCTCCTCCTCACCCCCACCCTCTGCCAACCTACACTTACCCCTAGGAGGAAAACTCTCCTTTCATGCAAGCACCTGGGCCACCATTACCAACGACCGCTGGGTCCTAAACACAAGTGTCCCAGGGATACAAATTTTCTTTCCACGCACTTCCAACCCAAAAAGGGTTCCCAGATCTACCTCCAAACCAGGGGGCAGAGGCGAAAAAGCAAGTCACTTCCCTGTTCTGTATGAGGGCAATAGAGCAGGTTCCTGCAGAACAGGTAGGCCAAGGTTTCTATTGCAGACTTTTTCTGGTACCCAGAAACGAGGGCACCTGGCGCCCCATCCTCGATCTATCCATTCTAAACACCTTCCTGGTAATACTAAAATTCAAAATGCTCACCCTCCAGCAACTGCTGCCCTTGCTCTCCAAGGATGCATGGCTAGCCACCCTAGACCTAAAAGAGGCTTACCTCAACATTCCTATCAAGGAATCCTGCAGGAAATACCTACGTTTCAGGGCAGGATCTCTGCACTTTCAGTTCTCTGCATTTCCCTTTAGCTTATCTACTCCTCCCAGAGTTTTCACAAAATGTCTGTCTCCTGCCATTGCCTTCTGCAGACAAAGGAATATCCAGATTTACCCATACTTAGACGACTGCCTAATTCAGGCAGACAGTCAGGAAAAGCTGCTCAAGCTTTGTAAGGTCCCTACTAACCTCCCTAGGGTACACTATCAATGAAAAGAAATCCAAACTACTACTCACCCAAAGGATTATATTCCTAGGCGCAAGCCTGGACACAGCATCCCAGATGGCATTACTTACACCAGAAAAGCAAACTTCCTTGACAGCCTGCTTTTCTCAACTAGCCACCAGACCTCAGTTATCTACAAGGAAAATCCTGCAAGTTCTGGGGTTCATGGCATCTTGCATTCTACTCATTCCATATGCCAGACTGCATATGAGGAAACTTCAATGGCACCTAAAAGCCTTCGGTGTCAACACTCTCAAGACCTGGAAACTCTTATACCAATGATACCTTGCCTAAGGAAAGATTTTCTTTAGTGGGCAGCAGCATGCTCCCACAACAAGGGACTACCTTTCTCACCGACCCTCGCCACAGATGCATCAGACTATGCCTGGGGTGCACACTTGGACGGCAGGTGCATACAGGGCCAATGGAGCCCACAGCAAATCCATCTACACATCAACCAAAAAGAGATGTTAGCTGTCCAGCAGACATTGACAGCTTTCAAGACCCTTCTCTCCCCAGGGGCTCTCCTGATCAAAACAGACACCACCACTGTGATGTGGTATATCAACAAGCAGGGAGGGACTCACTCCTACCCTCTGTGCAGGCTGGCCATGACCCTTTGGCACACAGCTTCTGCCATGCAACTCCACTTGTTAGCACAATTCCTGCCAGGTTCTCTAAACTCTCTGGCAGACCACTTAAGCAGAGCTCTTCTGGACCCACACGAGTGGCAGCTAGACAAAAGAGCCTTCATCCTAATAACTCAGAAATGGGGCACCCCGAAGGTCGACCTCTTTGCCTCCTATGTCAACATCAGCTCAGCAAGTTCTGCACCAGGGAGCATCACTGTATGGCTTGGAAAGTGAGTGCCCTATCCTTCCCCTGGTCAATCTATTGGTCTATGCATTTCCTCCACTACCTCTCATCACCAGGGTACTGCTCAGAATCTTCTTATTCTTTCTGCTGCTCCCGTTAGGGGTCGCCACAGCAGATCAACTGTTTCCATTTCTTCCTGTCCTCTGCATCTTGCTGTGTCACACCAACCACCTGCATGTCCTCTCTCACCACATCCATAAACCTTATCTTAGGTCTTCCACTTTTCCTGTTACCTGGCAGCTTCATCCTTAGCATATTTTTTTCCAATATACTCTGCATCCCTTCTTAGCACATGTCCAAACCAGTGTAATCTTGCCTCTCTGGTTTTTTCTCCAAATTTTCTAACCTAGGCTGGCCCCCTAATATACTTATTCCTAATCCTGTCCATCCTCGTCACACCCATTGCAAATCTTAACATCTTCAACTCTGCCACATCAAGCTCTGATTCCTGCCTTTTTGTGAATGCCACTGTCTCCAGCCCATATAACATAGCTGGTCTCACTACCCTCTTATTGACCTTCCCTTTCACTCTTACTGGTACTCGTATGTCACAAATCACTCCTGACACTCTTCTCCACCCACTCCATCCTGTCTGTACTCTCTTCTTCACCTCTCTTCCACACTCACCATTACTCTGAACTGTTGATCCCAAGTACTTAAACTCATCCACCTTCGCCACCTCTACTCCCTGCATCCTCACCATTCCTCTATCCTCCCTCTCATTCACACACGCACATTCTGTTTTAGTCCTTTCGACCTTCATTCCTCTTCTCTCTGGAGCATATCTCTCTCCCTCCTTCTCTTAGGACTATACCTAACGCTGAATCCTTCAAAAACCAACTCTTCCTACACCTATCTTCCAAATGGAAATGCTCCTGCTTTCACCCTACATAACTCTTCGCACTAAGCTTTCCATCCTCCTGCTCTACTTTACTCTTAACCTTTTCTAATTTCTCTAAAGAACCTGAACTAGCTGACTTTAAATAAACTCCAAGCTTGTAAATATTGTGAATTTCCTAAGAGTAACAAAAAAAAAATTGTGTTTTGCTTTTTTAAATTGTCTCATGATGTATATTACGCTTGCTATTTTTTTTGAATGTATGAATCTTACTCTTGTATTTCATCTCATTCATTATGTAACCTTTTTTGTATTTTGTAACCTTTATTGTACTTTATTGCACATGGAGCTTTTCTCCCCGGGCCTCCACTGAAAATGGGCACTTCTTGGCCCAGTGGACTTCCCCGGTAATCAAACTGAAAATAAATAAATAAAATATCTCCACCTCTCCAGGGTCTCCTTCACCTGTTCCCTACTCTCACTACAGATGACAATGTCATCTGCAAACATCATAATCCACGGGGACTCCTGTTTGATCTCGTCTGTCAACCTGTCCATCACCATTGCAAATAAGAAAGGGCTCAGAGCTGATCCTTGATGTAATCCCACCTCCACCTTAAGCGCATCCGTCACTCCCACCGCAGACCTCACCGCTGTCACACTGCCTTCATACATATCCTGTACCACTCTTACATACTTCTCTGACACTCCCAACTTCCTCATACAATACCACAACTCCTCTCTAGGCACCCTGTCATATGCTTTCTCGAAGTCCACAAAGACACAATGCAACTCCTTCTGATCTTCTCTGTATTTCTCCATCAACACTCTCAGAGCAAACAACTGCTCAAAATAAGGGAGGAAAAAAACAAGGACAATTCTTATTGCTCCAGACTGGCCTCACCAGCACTGGTACCCACTGCTGTGCAGCCTGTCCCCACTGCCACCATTGCATCTCACAAAGACCCCAACCCTTCTAACCCAGAGGGAAGGAGAATTCATGCATCCCCAATTGCAAACCCTCAGTTTGGCAACCTGGCTTATTCCCTGACCACTGATCAATTTGCCAACCTCAGTAAACAAGTTCTACATGTAAATGGAAAGGTTCTGCACCTGGATTCAGGCTAAGGGAGCCGATATGGCACAGCCCTCCCTACCTCTCATCCTGGATTAACTAGCTGACCTACTACACAGTGGTCTCTCTTTTTCCTCTATTAAAACTCATGCCTCTGCTATTCTCTGCTCATTTCCACACTGAGCAGCCCCTTTTTCTCACACCCTCTGATCAGACAATTCCTAAGAGGGGCTAGCAACTTGAGGCCACCCAGAAAAGCACCTACCCCAGCTTATGACCTTAATTTTGTGTTGGAAAAGCTCACCCTGCCCCCCCCCCCCCCCTTGAACCAGCATCTTCAGCAGAGTTAAAATTTCTCTTCTGGAAGAAGCCTTGCTTCTGGCCATCACTTCAGCCAGAAGAGTCTCTGAGCTACAAGCACTCATGGCTGTGGAGCCCTTCATTGTCTTCCATGCTGACCGGGTTTCTCTCGGGACTAACCCATCCTTCGTGCCCAAAGTGGTGTCCAGTGTGGCTCTCAACCAATCCATTCGTTTGCTCACCTTTCTCCCTAACCCACAAAACAAGGGGGAAAGGATCCTGCACTTTCTAGATGTGCACAGACAGCTCAGATTCTATCTAGACAGGACTAAATCATTCAGAAAGGTTGATGAATTACTGGTAAGCTTTACTGCAGGGTCAGAGGGCAAAGCCATCTCCAAACATCCAATTTTGAAATGGATAGCACACTGCATCTATTTCTGTTAAAAGCAACACGGAAAACCTTCCTGTAAGGGGGTCAGGACTCACTCCACCAGAGCACCCACCACCTCTGCAGCTTTCCTCAGAGTAGTCCCATCCGGGATATCCTGGAGGCTTCCACCTGCACATCTTTTCACACTTTCACCAAGCATTACCACCGGCCTATCTTCTCCAAATCCAGGGCAGGCTTTGCCACTGCAGTCTTGCAGGGCATCTTAGCCAGCCCCTAGTCTCCTTGACTGCCTCCACCCTTTCCCTCAGCTTTGGAAATCAACCAAAATGTGATGACTGTAAAAGAGAAACATGAAGAACATAGTACAGTTGTGTACATTTGCCATAAATGTAGATGTTTGAGTGTATTCACTGTTACAGTCCTGGTTTCCCTCCCTCTACCCCCCTCTTCTTTGTGTCTCTCTCTCTCTCTCTCTCTCTCTCTCTCCTTACAAGGAACTTTTTGGTATTTATTTTCTATTGGTGGGGATGGTTCATCGTGTTACCCTGCTGCAGTCATCACACTTGGGTTATCCTGTCGTCAGGCGGTCCCGCAGTCGGCCGGAATTCCAAAGTCTTGGTCCGGTGTAGGTTGCTGTCGCTTCTTCCCCTGACGTCAGTGCGCCAGGGGTATATGTAATGCATCCGACGCCATTTTCTTCAGTCTTTCTTGCCACGCAGTGCCCGAAGCAGAAGCAGTTCGCAAGTGCCGGTTGGCTGACTCCTGAGATTGTCGAAGTCGAATTTCAGATCCGAAGTCTTCAATAAAGCTAAGTACCCCGTTGGGGAAACTTTTCTTGCCTCAGACCAATGTCAGAAAAAGTTAACAATTGTATTTCTTGTGGGAAGCAAATACCTCATAAGGATTTTCATTCTTACTGCGTACCTTGCCTAGGCCCAGACCACGACGTCACTAGTTGTCGTTTTTGTGCTAGGTTTAATAAGCGTACTATAAAAAGACGCGTTGATTTCACACGACACTACTTCGGTAGAAAATTTAACTACACTATGCCGTCGGAGCAACCAACTACTGGCGTGCACAAAAAATGCAAGGATAAGGACAGGCAGCCTAGACCCAAGCCAGACTCCGAGGCCTCTGCTGGTCTGGTCTCCGGTTCACCGGTCTTCAGTGAGGCTCCGACGCAGCCCCTGACTACCGCAGATCTGGAACCTGAGACCGCTTCGGAACTTTTGGTGGAAAGTAGGAGGCCGACACAGCCATTTTGTTTAGCCCCTACCGACGACACTGCTGAAAAAGATGTCGGTCCTGCAGAAACACCTTCGGTTTCTGAAGGCGTCTTCAGACCGTCGACGCTCACCATAAAAATGTATCCTAAGACTAAGACTCCTATTAAACCTAAAAAGACTGCACTTCAGTCCCCTGTTCAAGGCCCCATGCCTAAGAAACAGATGCTCAAAATGGCTGAATATTTGATCTCTTTAATCAGGGGTTCCCAACCCCCTCCCGACAAAAGGCCTAGACAAGAGGAAGATTACGCCTCCTCTGAACAAGTGTCTATTTCCTCAGGCTCCTCTGAGGGCCAAGATTATTCCTTCTCCCCTTATGAAGATTCTGATGCTGAGTATTCTATTCCCTCAGCTTCTCCTCCTGATTTGGGGAAACTTTACACACTATGAGGGAACATTTTCACTGGGAAGGTCAGGACTACTCTGACTCAAAGAAAAGGCTCAGAGAGTTTCTGTTACTCCCCCAGCACAGACCACTTGCCATCCCCCCAGTTTTAGACATTGTGGATGATGTTTACTTAGAATCCAGTTTGAACCCAGATTCTCTGCCTCTTGCTCTGGCCAAATCTGACAGATACTATAGAGTGCCTGATTCCCACAAATTTCTTTATAAAAGTCCTGTTGCTGATCCAGAGACTATCTCCCAGGGTCCCAAAGGGTCTAAGGCTTCCATGGCAAAAAATCCTATACCCTCTGAAAGGGACTCCAGAGCACTAGACAGGTGGGGGGAAAAAGGTTTACACCTCAGCCACCCTAGCTATGAGGGCACTAAACTGCCAGTTTCACATGCTAAAATATCAACAATTTCTAATGTCTCAGTTAAAACAAAAAATGAGCACACTCCCTCAACAGTCTGAATTGAAAGAAATGCAGGATCTGTTGCATGCAACTGAACAGGTGGGCAAACATACTTTACAATGTGGGTTTGATTCTTTGGAGGCTTCCTGCAGAGCAGCTGTCACTGGGTCTGTTATACGTAGGTATGCTTGGTTAAAGGAACAAACTCTGCCTGATCATGTTAAAGCAAAGCTTCTAGATGCTCCCTTACAGCAGGATGTTCTTTTTGGAGTTAAAGCAGAAGTCGTCTTAAAGAAAATGGAGGATAAGGCAAAACCTTTGCAGACAGTCAAAGATTTAATTCAGGTACAGCCCCCTCGCTTCAGCAGAAATTGGCCAACAAAAAATTGGTCCTTTCCAGCTACTGACAGGCCACAGAGGGGTAAATACAGACGTCCAAGAGGCAGATGACAACCACAAGCCCAGTACAGACCTCGACAATGGGGCCACTGCAGCACAGAAGGGAGGAGAAGACTGGTCCCAAACTACCAGAAGGCAAACTCAATGACTTGCACCTCATCTGGCCAAGCAAAACTCGCACTTTTTTCAGACAACTGGCACATTGTCACAAAGGACAAATGGGTCCTAGACATAATTTCATGAGGATACAGATTCCATTTTCACACCTTGCCAATGGAAAGAGGAATGCCAAACCTGCCACAAAATCAATGGGCAGAGGCACAAAGACAAATTACAGCTCTCATGGACATGAGAGCCATTCAACTGGTACCTATTCGAGAGCAAGGCCAAGGTTTTTACTCAAGACTCTTTCTAGTTCCCAGAAAGGACAATGCCTGGAGACCAATTCTGGACCTATTCTAAACACCTTCTTACAAGTACCCAAATTCAAGATGCTAACACTACAGCAGCTTCTTCCCATGTTGGGCAAGAAAGCATGGCTAGTAACGTTGGACCTCAAGGAGGCATACCTGCATGTCCCTATCAGACAAAGTTGCAGAAGATATCTCCGTTTCATTGCAGGTTCAACCCATTACCAATTCTCTGCACTGCCCCTTGGCTTATGTACTGTGCCCAGGGTCTTCACAAAATGCCTGGCACCAGTAATTGCATACTGCAGACAAAGAGGAATTCAAATATACCCATACCTGGACGACTGCCTCATCCAAGCAGAAAGCAAGGACATCCTCTTACAGCATCTGGCTTTTGTAAAACATCTTCTAAGTTGCCTGGGGTACACAGTAAACGAAAAGAAATCAAAACTAGCACCCTCACAAAATATGACATTCCTGGGTGCCATCTTGAATACAACGGCCCAGAAGGCTTATCTGACGCCAGACAAACAACTACAACTGACTCAATATTTCAAAACAATGGCAACAAAGACCCAACTACCTGCAAGAAAAATTCTGCAGGCCTTGGGCTTCATGGCATCTTGCATACTACTAATACCATTTGCAAAGCTGCATATGAGAAAATTACAGTCGTACCTAAAAAGCGTATGGTCTCAACACCGCCACAGCTTGGACACAATGATATCTCTCATTCCCTGCCTACAACAGGAGTTTCTATGGTGGTCACTGGCATGTCACCTCAACAAGGGTCAGCCTTTCACTTTGCCCCCAGCCAGGCAAACTATGACAACAGATGCATCGGACTACGCCTGGGGGGCACACATAGCAGGACAGTGCGTACAAGGCATATGGACTGCAGATCAAGGGAATCTGCACATCAATCAAAAAGAGATGCTAGCTGTACAGAATGCTCTGATAGCTTTCAATAATCTATTACATCCAGGACAACTTACAATAAGGATGGAACACCACAGTAATGTGGTTCATAAACAAGCAAGGGGGTATACACTCCTACCCTCTATGCGGGCAAGCAATGACCTTGTGGAACACGGCTCTGGCTTACCAAGTTCAGTTACAAGCTCAATTCCTGCCAGGAAAAAAGAACACATTGGCAGACGACCTCAGCAGAAACATCATGGATCCCCACGAGTGGAAACTGGATCCACAAGTATTTGCAATGATGACTCAAAAATGGGGCCTTCCAGACATAGACCTGTTTGCCAGTCCTCAAAACTATCAACTAACAAAATTTTGTACAAGGACACTTCACCATCAAGCTTGGAAAGTGGACGCACTCTCATTCAGTTGGAAAAACCTGACAGTATATGCCTTCCCTCCATTGCCTGTCCTCACAAAGGTGCTTCTGAAAGTCAGAAAGGGAGAGACCACGACTGATACTCATAGCCCCAGACCTGACACCAGCACTGGCATTCACTATTGAGGAATATGGCCCAGGGCCCACCTTGTATTTTACCACAAATTGTCCATTTGCTCACACAGCTAAACAATCAGATTCTTCACAGCCAGTTAAAAACCTTAAATCTGGCTGCATGGCAAATCACCTAAACATCCAGCCAGCTCCTCTTTCCCAAGCAGTTATGGATGTTATTCTGGAAGCTAGGAGGCCCAGCACCAGGAAGGTCTATTCGGACAAATGGAAAAGGTTTTGTGACTGGAACCAAGCTAAAGGCCAAAACACACTTCAGCCTCTCATGCCTCAGATTCTACAGTATTTAACTGAGATGTTGCACAAAGGACTTTCTTTTTCTTCCGTTAAAATCCATGCATCAGCTATTGCAGTCCACTACAACACGGAATCACCCTTATTTTCGCATCCACTTCTAAGGCAGTTCCTCAGAGGGGCAAAAAACATTAGGCCCCCCAGGAGATCACCTACACCAACATGGGACCTAAATTTTGTTCTGATAAAACTTACGCTACCTCCCTTTGAACCAGCTTTCTCTGCAGATCTACAGTTCTTATCATGGAAGACTGCTCTGCTGCTAGCAATAACTTCAGCTAGAAGAGTCTCAGAGCTGCAGGCACTAATGGCAGTGGAACCTTTCCTCATTTTCCATCAAGACAGAGTTTCTCTACGAACTAATCCTTCCTTCATGCCTAAGGTGGTTTCCAGTGTGTCTTTAAATCAAACCATTCACTTACCCACCTTCTTCCCAAACCCACAGAACAAAGGAGAAAGACTCCTGCATTCCTTGGACATTCACAGGCAACTTCGTTACTACTTGGATAAAACTAAGGCTTTCAGGAAGTCTGACAAGCTCTTTGTATCCTATGCTACAGCTTCACAAGGGAAGGCTATATCAAAACAAACCATTTCCAAATGGATAGGACATTGCATTCATTTTTGCTATATCCATCATGGAAAACCAGTTCCTGCTACCATTAGGCCCCACTCTACCAGGGCAACAGCTACATCTACAGCCTTCCTCAGGGGGATTCCAACCAAGGAGATTTTGGAAGCTGCAACTTGGAGTTCAGTACACACCTTTATATCACTTACCACTTTACTCTAAGACTAGGGCTGGCTTCGCCACTGCAGTTCTGCAGGGCCTTCTAGCCTCCTCTAACCATCTATAACTCCTCCACCCATCCATAGCTTTGGGATTCTACCCAAGTGTGATGACTTGCAGCAGGGTAAGACGATGAACATAGTACAGTTTTGTACCTACCATAAATGTAGATGTTCGAGTGTTCACCCTGCTGCAGTCCAAGTTACCCTCCCTCCATCCCCTCTGATATAACTGGCTAAATCTCTACAATACCTTCCTGATGCATTTGCTTATAGCTGGAGGGATTTTGTGTTTGTGCAAAAATGACTTAATATGGTACTAATTACTGACCACCTTTTAGGGGGCACCTGACATCTGGGGCAAGAAAAACTGAAGAAAATGGCGTTGGATGCATTATATATACCCCTGGTGCACTGACGTCAGGGAAGAAGCGACAGCAACCGACGCCGGACCAAGACTTTGGAATTCCGGCCGACTGCGGGATGCCTGACGACAGGTTAACCCAAGTGTGATGACTGCAGCAGCATAGCACGATGAACATCTTCTCAAAAGCAAACTTCACACTTCTCTAAACCGAGGTGGAATCCTTCAAAGCCCCCGGGCCAGTGGAAAATATGGCCCAAACAGCAGAATCCTTTACAAACGCTTTCTATGGACACCTACAGGAATCCATGGATCCTGCCTTTGTAGGAATGAGTCTTGGTTTATTTGGGATAGCATGATCCATGGATTCCTGTAGGTGTCCATAGAAAGCGTTTGTAAAGGATTCTGGGGTATAAAAGTCTTTCTTGCCGCGCGGTGCCCGAAGCAGAAGCAGTTCGCAAGTGCCGGTCAGCCAGCTCCTGAGATTTTCGAACAGAATTTCAGCCGAAGTCTTCTATAAAGCTAAGTACCCCGTTGGGGAAACTTTTCTTGCCTCAGACCGATGTTAGACAAAGTTAATAATTGTATTTCTTGTGGGAAGCAAATACCTCATAAGGATTTTCATTCTTATTGTATTCCTTGTCTAGGCCCAGACCACGATGTTTCTGGTTGTCGGTTTTGCGCTAGGTTCAATAAACGCGCTATTAAGTGTCGGGCTGATACCGCCTGACATTATTTTGGCAGAAAATTCAACTACATTATGTCGTAGAAACCTCCGACTACCGCTATGTTTAAAAAAACGCAAGGACAAAGACCGGCAGCCTAGACCAGATACCGAGGTCTCGGTTAGGCCTGCCGCCGGATCTTCAGTATTCAGTGAGGCGCCTACGCAGCCCCTGACTATCACAGATTTAGAAAATATGACTACCTCTCAGTCGGAATCTACTGGGCTACTGGAGCCGGTTCCTCCTCAACTCGCGGACGCCAGCCCTGGCGGCGATCCGGAGACTATGGACAGGCCTTCGGTTTCAGAAGGCGTCTTTAAACCGACGACTCTTTCCATTAAGTCATACGCTAAGCTTCCAAAAGGTTAAGAAACCAGGTCCACAGACTCCCATAGAGGCCCCTATGCCTAAAAAACAGATGCTTAAAATGGCGGAGGACCTGATTACCCTTATCAGAGGTTCCCAGCCCCCTCCTGACAAAATGCCTAGACTGGAGGAAGATTTACCTCCTTCTGACCAGGAATCCATTTCCTCAGCAGACTCTGAGGAACAGGATTACCCCTTCCCTCTCTATGAAGACTCAGATGCTGAGGAGTCTATTCCCTCTGTTTCCCCCCTGAAGACTTCTCTTTTGGGGAATCTCTGCACACCATGAGAGAGCATTTCCACTGGGAAGGACAAGATTACTCTGACTCCAAGAAAAGGCTCCGTGAGTTTCTTCTTTTGCCTCAGCATAGACCCCTAGCCATTCCTTTTGTTTTAGACATTCTGGATGATGTCTACACTGAATCCAGTCTAAATCCAGATTCCTTACCTCCAGCACCACCTAAACCAGACAGATACTATCGAGTCCCTGACTCTCACAAGTTTTTATATAAAAGCCCTCCTGCAGACCCAGAAACCATTTCCCAGGGTCCCAAAGGGGTTAAGGCCTCTACTGCTAAGAATCCACTACCTGCGGAAAGAGATTCCTGGGCATTAGAAAGATGGGGGGGGGGGAGTGTATACCTCTGCCACTTTGGCCATGAGGGCATTAAACT
The DNA here is from genome assembly GCF_019279795.1 of Protopterus annectens. Classification (NCBI taxonomy): domain Eukaryota; kingdom Metazoa; phylum Chordata; order Ceratodontiformes; family Protopteridae; genus Protopterus; species Protopterus annectens. The sequence continues at coordinate 237,533,697 of NC_056750.1, forward strand.
GCCAATTCCACATGATTAAACACCAGCAGTACTTGCTTACTAAGTTAAAACAGAAATTGATCCCTCAAACAGATCAACTAGATTTCAAAGGGATGCAAGATTTGTTGCATGCAGCAGAACAAGTGGGAAAACATACTTTGCAGTGTGGTTTTGATTCTTTGGAGGCCTCATGTAGAGCAGCAGTCACAGGGTCTGTAATACGTAGACATGCTTGGCTAAAAGAGCAGACCTTACCAGAACATGTCAAAGCAAAGTTACTGGATGCTCCACTGCAAAAGGATGCATTATTTAGTGTCAAAGCAGAGGAAGTTTTAAAGAAGATGGAAGAAAAGCAAAATCAATGCAAACAGTTAAAGATTTTTTACAGGTACAACCTCCTCGCTTCAGCAGAAACTGGCCATCAAAAAACTGGTCCTTTCCTCCTTCAGACAGACCCCAAAGGGGCAGGTACAGATGCCCTAGGGGCAGATGCCAGGCACAGGGTACCTTCAGGCCTAGACAATGGCAAACAACAACTCAGAGGGGGAGACGACAGATCTCAACCCTTCAGAAAACAAACTCAATGACTTTCCTCAGTCAGCACCTCTAGGAGGAAAACTGGCCCTTTTCCCACAAAATCAGCACATCATAACCAAGGACAAATGGGTTCTGGATATTATTACCCGAGGCTACAGATTTCATTTTCACACTTTACCACAGATGAGAGGCATGCCAAATCTGCCAACAAACCAATGGGCAGAGGCACAAAAGCAAATTTCAGCTCTCATGAACATGAAAGCAATTCAAAAGGTACCTGCAAAAGAGCAAGGTCAAGGATTTTACTCAAAACTGTTTCTGGTACCAAGAAAGGACAAAGCCTGGAGACCCATCTTAGACCTTTCAATTCTAAACACATATCTGGACATTCCCAAATTCAAAATGCTCACACTACAGCAGCTTCTTCCCATGCTGGGCAAGGAGTCTTGGCTGGTAACGTTGGACCTCCAAGAGGCATACCTGCATGTCCCTATCAGACAAGATTGCAGAAGATACCTCAGATTTTTGGCAGGCACAACGCATTATCAATTCTCTGCATTGCCCTTTGGCTTATCTACTGCTCCCAGAGTATTCACGAAATGCCTGTCATCAGTAATTGCATACTGCAGACAGCGAGGAATACAAATTTATTCATATCTGGATGACTGCCTGATCCAAGCGGACAGCAAAGACATCCTACTACAGCATCTGGCATTTGTAACAAAGTTGCAAAGTTGCCTAGGGTACACAGTAAACAAAAAGAAGTCAAAACTAATACCCTCACAAGAAATAATTTTCCTGGGTTCCAACTTACGTCATGCCAGACTAGCAAAAACAACTGGCTCAGTACTTCAAAAAGATGGCAACTTTTACCCAGCTCACTGCAAGGAAATTCCTGCAGGCATTGGGTTACATGGCATCCTGCATTCAACTAATTGCATATGCAAGGCTGCATATGAGAAAACTACAATGGTACCTAAAAAGTGTATGGTCCCAACACAGACACAGCCTTGAAGCAACTATAACTCTCATTCCCTGCCTTCAAAAAGAGTTTCTCTGGTGGGCTCAAGCATGCCAAGCAAACAAGGGCCTTCCTTTTGTCTCACCTCCTCCAAACCAAACCTTGACAACAGATTCATCAGACTACGCCTGGGGTGCACACATGGCAGGACAATGCATACAGGGCAAATGGTCTGCAAACCAAAGGCAACTACACATCAATCAAAAGGAGATGCTAGCTGTAAAAAATGCACTAACAGCCTTCAAGGACCTTTTGCATCCAGGACAACTTCTAATAAGGACGGACAACACCACAGTTATGTGGTACATAAACAAACAAGGAGGGACGCACTCCTACCCACTATGCAGACAGGCAATGGACTTGTGGAACACAGCTTTAATTTACCAAGTACAACTGCAAGCACAATTTCTGCCAGGAAAAAAAAAACATTTTGGCAGACAAATTTAGCAGAAATTTGACAGACCCTCACGAGTGGAGACTACACCCACAAGTAATCTCAATGATAACTCAAAGGTGGGGACCACCAGACATAGATCTGTTTGCCTCAACCAACAATTGCCAGCTACAAAAATTTTGCACAAGGACTTACCATCCCCTGGCCTGGAAAGTGGATGCCCTATCATTCAGTTGGACAGCATTGGCAGTCTACGCCTTCCCACCTCTGCCTCTACTCACCCAGGTATTACTGAAAACCAGATCAGAGAGACCACAGGTGATCCTCATAGCCCCAGACTGGCCACGTCAACACTGGTACCCACTACTATGAAACTTGACTCGCAGCCCTCCATGGATCTTACCTCAATTCCCTCTGCTGTTAACCCAACAAAACTCTCAGATCCTTCACAGTCAGCTAAGGACCTTAAATCTAGCTGCATGGAAAATACCTTAAATTATCAAACAACACTTCTCTCAAAGGACGTCCAGAATGTCATTTTGGAGGCCAGGAGGCCTAGCACCAGAAAAACTTACTCAGACAAATGGAAAAGATTTTGTGTATGGAGCCAGGCCAGAAGCCTAAATCCTGGCATCCCAAATATTCCACATACTCAATATCTAACTGAGATGCTACACAAAGGCCTTTCTTTCTCATCCATAAAGATCCATGCTTCAGCCATTTCAGCTCAATATGATACGGTTCCTCCCATTTTCTCTCATCCTTTGCTAAGGCAGTGTCTCAGATGGGGAAAAAAATATAAGACCCCCCAGAAAACCACCTACTCCAACTTGGGATCTAAATTTTGTTCTGGAAAAGTTAACACTTCCTCCTTTCGAACCAGCCTTTTCAGCAGAGCTTCAATACTTGTCATGGAAGACAGCCCTGCTGCTGGCTATCACCTCAGCACGCAGAGTCTCAGAACTGCAGGCACTTATGGCAGTGGAACCTTTCATCATTTTCCATCAGGACAGAGTATCTTTACGCACCAACCCTTCCTTCATGCCAAAGGTAGTATCCAGTGTGGCTCTCACTCAGACCATACACTTGCCCACCTTTTATCCAAACCCACAGAATAAAGGAGAAAGACTCCTTCACTCTTTGGACATTCACAGACAGTTACGTTACTATTTGGACAGGACAAAGGCCTTCAGAAAATCTGACCAACTCCTTGTATCCTATGCACCAGGCTCAGAAGGAAAGGCTATTTCAAAACAGACCATCTCCAAATGGATAGCACATTGCATCCGCTTTTGCTACTCACACCACGGGAAAGCAGTGCCTGCTAGTATTAGGTCTCACTCTACCAGGGCTACAGCAACCTCAGCAGCCTTCCTCCGAGGAGTCCCAACAAAGGACATTCTGGAGGCAGCTACCTGGAGTTCAGTGCACACCTTCACCAAGCATTACCACCTTCCTCTGTACTCAAAAACCAGAGCTGGGTTTGCCACTGCAGTTCTGCAGGGCATCTTAGCTGCACCTAACCCAGTTTAGCTCCTACCACCCACCATAGGTTTGGGACTCTACCCAAGTGTGATGACTGCAGCAGCATAGCACGATGAACATAGTACAGTTTTGTACCTACCATAAATGTAGATGTTCAAGTGGTTATGCTGCTGCAGTCCAGGTTACCCTCCCCTCCATCCCCTCTACCTAACAAGGATTTTCTTATACATCCATGTACTTCAACCTTTGGGATGCATGTCTATATGGTGTATTTGCTTACAACTAGTACCATTGCTTTGCACTAAGGTATGTTTTGCAAGCTTCTTATTTTGCCTTCTTAGTTTGGGGCACCTGACATCTGGGGCAAGAAAAACTGAAGAAAATGGCGTCGGCTGCCTCTTTTATACCCCTGCCGCACTGACGTCAGGGAAGAAGCGACGACAACCGACGCCGGACCAAGGCTTTGGAATTCAGGCCGACTGCAGGGACCACCTGATGGCAGGATAACCCAAGTTTGATGACTGCAGCAGCATAACCACTCGAACATCTAAATTTATGGTAGGTACAAAACTGTACTTTCTTCACCGTGGTTTCCTTGGCTGGGGGTGGGGATGGGATATGGATGTCCAGTGAGATTAATTTATGGTCAGATCTTACCAATGAGGGGTATACCTCTGGTATGGAACATAGAGTCCCCATGTTGGTGATGATCAGGTTCAATATGTTTTCCCCTCTTGTGGGAGTGATGATCAGTTGTTCCATAGCATTTGAGTTTATAAATTCTAGGAACTGTTGGGCGAGGGTGTTGGGGCTTGAGTAGTGTTCCCAGTCTATGTTTGGGTAGTTGAAGTCCCCCAATATAATGGTGTTTGGAGGGACCTTCATATTCTGCAGTGTTCTCAGGAAAGCCGAGTGGGGTTCCTGAGTTTGGGAGGGTGGTCTGTAGCAGGCTACAAACTGAAAGGCAGTTTTGCCCACTGTTAGTTGCACATGGATGGTCTCCGATGCGTCATGCAGTGCCACTAACCTGGAGGTGTGGGTATCTTTGATGAATATGGATACTCCCCCTCCTTTTGTGGTTCGGTCCGAGTTTTGGAGCCGAAAAGCATGGTATGAGGTATAACCTGGTAGTGCTGGTGTGCTCTCGGGAGCCTTGAACCAGGTTTCTGTTACTGCACAGATATCGATATTCTCCATACTGAGGAGAGCCTCGAGTGCGTGCATCTTGAGGTTTAGACTTCTGGCGTTGAGCAGCATTACCCTTAGTTTCTTTTTCTTTGTGCTGTCTATGGAGGTGGGTTTGTCTTTTGAGCCTTGCCTAAAAAAGGCACTATGGGTGTGGCAAGAGCCTTAGCCAGTATTCGAAAGCCCAGGGGTGACAGGTGCAAGCCATCACTAGCGAAGCAACGTGGCTTGTCGAGCATGTCATCCCAGGCTGTGACAGATACTGGATCCACTTTGAATGACACCAATACTTTAGCCAATTGTTAAAATTGATCATTTTGTCTTTATATTGTGGCATCATTCTTGGTGAGGGTAAGATGCTACTCAAGGTCAGGGTCATACCGGCCTGGGCTACATGATCCTCTGTCTCTTTTCATGTAGTCCAGGGAGGTATGTCTCAGGTCATTCACACCAGCATGGACAGTGACGGAGTCATATTTGTACTTGCTTTGGAGTGACCTGAGTGCTTGTTTTATGTGGCAGATCCTGGCACCCGACAGTGACCTTCTCCTTGTTCAGCCTGGTGAGTGGGATGTCAGTGTGTCTGACAATAGAGTCGCCTATTACAAGTGTATTAGCTGTGTTATTTAGCCTTAAGGGCTACATCCACATTTATGGCAAGTGTACACAATTGTACTTTCCCCATCCTGTTGTCCAAGTTACACTTGAATTGGGTTAGGGAGGAGCTCTGCTTCACATGGATGGGGGACCCTGTTTCAGAAAAGCGATAGTTTTTGGGATACATACCTGTCTGTCCAGCAGGTACTATTTATATCTGAGGCAAGGTTTAAGTCTTTAGAATGGCAAATTCTGGTGCAGTTTGTTTTGCGGATATGCAGGAGATCCCTTAGAGTGGGTCTGACAATGCCGTGTATGCTAGGCATAGAACCCCCCCCCCCCTGCCACAACAGCCTGTAGGAGACAGAATACATGGATAGGGCTTTGAGGCAGTCTGCATAGGACATGTTATTTACACCTTGTACTTTCTTTAGTGAGGATCTTCTGTGGACATTCCAGTTGTTGGATGTGCCTGATAAGGTACATACCAAAGGTGGCATTGTACACAGTGATTGGTCTGATGAATGCCGAATATCCTAAATGCCATACTCTTGTTTATAAGTTGCACAACATAGAATGAGTTCTTCACTCCCTTAGACACGTGATGGTGAAAGACTAAATTACTGTGTATGTGTGTCCCCAAGTTTGACTACTGGGTCGACTCTTACAGGTGTGCTATCAATATGATAGTTAACAGGGGTAGCTGACTCTCCAAAGGCTACTGTTGTGCATTTCTTGGCATTTAGTTTTAGTCCATGGCTTTGACACCAGTTATTTGTATGCATCAACTCTTCTTGGATAACATTAATGTCTGTAGGGGAATTGTATGATCATTCCTAATTGGTGGTCTGCAGATTTGGTCAGCACTTGATGTTGGCCTTGACTTCAGAGATGTAGATGCCAAAAAGTAGCAGTCCCAGGACCAATCCCTGAGAGATTTTCCTGATGACTGGCATCTTTGGAGAGGTGGACTCCCCAACTCTAACTTCCTGGGTCCTGTCTGTGAGCCAGCTAGCTATCCATTGGATGACATAAGGATCTCTACCTAACCTGATGAGTTTGCCAAGAATGCCCAAGTCGTGTATTGTGTCAAATGCCTTGGCTAGGTCAAGGTAGGCAGTGTGAAACATTTTTGTCCTTGTTCATTGCTTTGTTGATCGTCTCAAAGAAGTCCACCATGTTGAGTAGGCATGAACTGCCCTTGACCAAATCAGATTGGGTTGGGGTCAGTGTCCTATGTTATTGTTTATTTTCATAATAATTCTTTCTCTTGCTTTGCATATGAGACTAATGAAACTTATGGGTCTCTGGATGTTCTTTGTGTTTCACTGTTGCAGTCCTCACATTTGGGTTATCTGCTTGCAGTAGCCCTCAGTCGGCCTGATTAACAAAGTCTTGGGTTCTGCGTCATTTGTTGTCCCTTCTTCCATGACGTCAGGGGTATAAAACATGCAGCCGACGCCATTACATCAGTCATTCTTGCCGTGTGGTGCCCAAAGTAGAAGCAGTTCGCAAGTGCCGGTCGCCAGACTCCTGAAATTTTCGTTTGGGTTTCAGAACCAAAGTCTTCAACTAAAGCTGAGTACCCCGTTGGGGAAACCTTTTCTTGCTCCTTACTGATGTCAGTAAAAGTTAATAATTGCATTTCTTGTAGAAAGCAAATACCTCACAAAGATTTTCATTCTTACTGTATTCCTTGCCTAGGCCCTGACCAACGACGTACCTTGCTGTCGGTTTTGTGCCTTATTTAATCAATGCACTATCCATCGCCAATATATTTTCATGTTAAGTATTTCGGTTCTCTTTTCAGTTATTCAGAAATGTCATCGGTAAGCCATCCGACTACAGGAATTCTGAAAAAGCGCAAAGATAAAGACAGAGACAGGCCGCCTAGGTCCAAAGCTGCTGACAACGTTTCTCCTAAGCCAGTTGCCAGTTTGCCGGTACTCAGTGAGGTTCTTTTGCAGCCCTGATACCCGCTACTTCTGATTCGCAGGCCTCTACGGAGACCCATTCAGAGTCCGGTATACCGCGTGATGCTTCAACTGTGGAACCTGCGGATGTCTCTACCTTGGATGAGTCCAGAGCCGCTGTGCAGGCATCTGCTTCTGAGGGTGTATTCAGGCCTACGGATTTGCATATTAAACTGACGCCTCCTTCTTCTTTAAGGCCTAAACCTCAAACCATGCCTAGAAAACCAACGCCCAGGCCGCATGCTCAGGCCTCTATGCCTAAAAAACAAATGATAAGAATGGCTGAAGATCTTATAACTTTAATCAGGGGAAGCCAACCACCCTCTCCTAAGAGACATAGGACTGAAATTGTTTATGAATCTTCTGACCAGGATTCTGATTTTTCGTATTCTTCTGATGATCTGGATTTACCCTTATCTACTTATGAGGATTCTGATGCAGAGGACTGTATTCCTTCTGCTTCCTCTCCAAAAGATTTTTCTTTTGGTGAAACCTTGCACACTCTAAGGGAGCATTTCCGCTGGGAAAGCCAGGATTTTTCTGATTCGAAAAAGAGGCTTAGGGATTTCTTACTCTTGCATCAGCATAAGCCTTTAGCTATACCTCCTGTACTAGACATTGTTGATGATGCCTTTTTGGAATCTAGTTTGGCCCCTGATTCTTTGCCTCCTGCTCTCAGAAAGCCTGACCCGATATTGCAGGGTTCCTGATTCTCACAAGTTCCTTTTTAAAAATCCTATTGTGGATCCAGAGACTATTTCACAGGGACCCAAGGACATTAAGGCTTCTGCTGCCAAAAACCATACCCCTTCTGATAGAGACTCCAGGGCGCTGGATAGATGGGGTAAGAAGGTTTACATTAATGCAGCCTTGGCCATTAGGGTCTTAAACTGTCAGCTTCATATGTTAAAGTAGCAACAACATATTATTGGATTGCTTAACCAGAAAATGATAATTCCTGACTGTGCTGAAAATAAGGAATTACAGAATTTAGTGCATTCTGCTGAATAGGTTGGAAAACATACTTTGCAATGTGGGTTTGATTGGCCACTTGCAGGGCTGCTGTCACTGGGTCTGTACTCAGAAGGCATGCTTGGCTTAAGGAGCAATCTTTGCCTGATCATGTTAAAGCTAAACTGTTGGATGCTCCCTTAAATCAGGACCGCCTGTTTGGCAGCAAAGCTGAGGAAGTTCTTAAAAAGATAGAAGATAAAGCTAAACCTATGCAAACTGTTAAAGATTTCTTACAAGTTCAGCCTCCAAGATTTAGTAGGCATTGGCCCTCTAAGAATTGGTCCTTTCCGGCTCCTTCCAGGCCTTCTCAATCCAAACCCAGACACAGCAGAAACCCCAGGTTTCAGTCCCAGGGTACACACACGACTAAGCAGTGGGGGGCTTCCGCTTCCAAGTCTGGGAGTAGTAAGATGACCCCTCTATGGAAAACTGTCTCAATGACTTGATTTTGAAACTTCCAAACACTTCTCAACTGAATGCTCCTTTAGGGGGAAAGATTGGTCTGCAGGCCAAAAACCCGGGAACTCATTACCCAGGACAAATGAGTTTTAAATATAGTGTCCCAAGGATACAGATTTCACTTCCAGACATTACCCACGCCAAAAGGTTGGCCAGATCTACCCCCAAATCAGTGGGCAGAGGCTCAGAAGCAAGTATTCTCTCTTTTAAGCATAAATGCTATTCAGACTGTACCAGAAGAGGAAAAAGGACAAGGTTTCTACTCGAGACTTTCCCTGGTACCCAGAAAAGACAATTCATGGAGTCCTATTCTGGACCTGTCTACTCTAAACACCTTTTTGGTGATTCCAAAATTCATGATGCTGACTCTTCACCAGTTGCTTCCTATGCTAGGAAAAGATGCCTGGATGGTAACACTCGATTTAAAGGAAGCATACCTGCACATTCCAATCAAGGGGATCTTGCTGAAGGTACCTACACTTCAAATCAGGCAACAGTCACTACCAGTTCTCTGCACTGCCCTTTGGCTTATCTACTCTGCCCAGTGTATTCATAAAGTGCCTAGCTCCAGTCATTGCATTTTACAGGCAAAGAAATATTCAAATATACTCATACCTGGACGATTGTTTAATTCAGGCAGAAAGCCAGGACATACTTTTGAATCATCTGGCCTTTGTACAAAGGGTGCTAACTTGTCTGGGGTAGACCATAAACGAAAAGAAATCGCACCTGGTACCCTGTCAATAAATCATATTCCTGGGAGCAAGCTTGAATACAACTTCCCAGATGGCTTTCCTCACGCCAGAGGAACAAATTTATTTGACAACCTACTTCAAACAAGTGGCCACAAAAACCCTACTATCTGCAAGGCAAATACTACAAGCCTTGGGGTCCATGACCTCCTGCAGTCTTCTAATTCCATATGCAAGACTGCATATGAGGAAACTACAATGGTATCTAAAAAGCCTATGATGTCAACATTCTCAGGATCTAGAAGCAATGATTCCTATCATACCTTGCATACGCCTAGAGTTTTTTTGGTGGGCAGAGGCCTGCCACCAAAACAAGGGACTGCCATTCATACCTCCCCCTGCCGCCCAATCCCTAACAGATGCATCAGATTATGCATGGGTGGCTCACCTGGCAGGGAAATGTATTCAGGGCAAATGGAACCCAAGTGAAATGCACTTGCATGTCAGTCAAAAAGAAATGTTAGTTGTACAGAATGCTCTGACAGCCTTCAAGGACCACATTCTTCCAGGACAATTAACAGTGGTGTTGTCCGTCTTTACCATTATGTGGTACATAAACAAGCAGGGGGGTACTCATTCTTTCCCCCTCTGCGGACTAGCCATGACATTGTGGAACACAGCCTTGAGCTACCAAGTGCATCTATAAGCTCAATTCTTGCCAGGAAAACTAAATACACTGGCAGACGAACTAAGCAGAAACCTCATGGACCCACACAAGTGGAAACTGGAACAAAGGATTTTCAACATGTTGACAAGCAAATGGGGGAGCCCAGATTTAGACCCGTTTGCCTCCCCCCCCCCCAGAACTGTAAATTATACAAATTTTGCACAAGGACTCCCCACAAACAAGCTTGGAAAGTGGATGCTCTGTCCTTTAGCTGGAAAAACCTATCAGTTTATGCCTTTCCTCCTCTGCCTCTGCTCTCCAAAGTACTAAAGATCAAACGAGAAACCAAGGACAATTTTGATTGCACCAGACTGGCCACGCCAACACTGGTACCCCCTCTTGTGCAGTGTGTCACTGTTGGCCCCATGGCATCTGCCTGAGACTCTCCTACCCTATTGTTTCAGCAGGAGAACCAGATTCTGCACCCTCAGCTTCATACACTGAACCTAGCAGCCTGGCTAATTACCTAATCTCTCCTTTACCATCCCTCATTAAACTAGTGATGGATATCATTTTAGAGGCAAGGAGGCCTACTACTAGAAAATCTTATGCTGAAAAATGGAAAAGATTCTGTGCCTGGAACCAATCTCAAGGGATGAGCACAGCAGTGTCCAATTTACCTCAGATTTTGCAATACTTAACCGAGATGCTTCACAAGGGCCCGTCTTTCTCCTCCATCAAAATTCACGCCTCAGCCATTTCAGCTCATTATAACACAGAACCTCCCCTCTTCTCTCATCCACTGCTTAAGCAGTCCCTCAGAGGGGCCAAAAATCTACGACCACCGAGGAGAGCCCCAACTCCAGCCTGGGACCATAACTTTGTATTGGAAAAGCTCACCCTTCCTCCTTTCGAGCCAGTTGCCACTGTGGATTTAAAATTCCTCTCTTGGAAAACAGCTTTCCTTTTAGCAATCACTTCAGTAAGAAGGGTATCTGAATTACAGGCCCTCATGGCAGTGGAGCCTTTCATCATCTTTCATGTGAACAGGGTGTCCCTCAGGACCAATCCCTCCTTCATGCCCAAGGTGGTATCCAGTGTGGCCCTTAATCAGTCCATTCATTTGTCAACCTTCATTCCTAATCCACAGAACAAAGGGGAACGGATGCTGCACTCCTTAGACGTGCACAGACAGCTTAGATTCTACTTGGACAGGACTAAACTTCAAAGGAAATCTGACCAACTGCTGGTGGCATTTGCTGCAGGGGTAGAGGGGGAAGGCTATTTCAAAGCAAACCATTTCCAAATTGATAGGCCATTGCATTCATTTCTGCTACAAGCACCATAGAAAACCTATCCCACAGGGAATCAGACCCCACTCAACCAGGGCTGCATCTACCTCTACAGCCTTTCTCAGAGGCGTCCCTACCAGGGGACATCCTAGAAGCTGCTACCTGGAGTTCTGTACATGCTTTCACCAAGCATTACCATCTGCCAATTTTCTCTAAATCCAGAGCTGGCTTTGCCACTGCAGTCTTGCAGGGTCGTGTAGCTGGTCCTAATGCTATCTAAATTCCTCCTCCCATCCTTAGCTTTGGGAATCTACCCAAATGTGATGACTGCAACAGTGAAACACTAAGAACATAGTACAGTTGTGTACACTGCAACAGTGAAACACTAAGAACATAATACAGTTGTGTACACTTACCATAAATGTAGATTTTGGAGTGTATTCACAGTTGCAGTCCTGGTTACCCTCCCTCCAACCTCCTTTCTTTTTTTCGCTATACCTTTACTCTCCTTTATTATGCTCAAAAGCTTTTTGGTGTATTTGCTTTTTTGTTTGCTGTATAACCTTGTATATCTTTAGAATTAATTGCTTCCCATTAGGGGGGCACCTGCCATCTGGGGCAAGAAAAAACTGATGTAATGGTGTCGGCTACATGTTTTGTACCCCTGACGACCTGACGTCATGGAAGTAGGGACAGCAACCGACGCTGGACTCATGACTTTGTTAATCAGGCCGACTGAGGGCTACTGCAAGTAGATAACCCAAATGTGTGGACTGCAACAGTGAATGCACTCGAACATTTACATTTATGGTAAGTGTACACAACTGTAGTTTTCCTTGGTCTGTAGATGATGTGCCTTTGTGCAGAGGGATGACTGTTGTTCTCTGTTTGTGAGACACAAAGCCTGTTTGGAGGTTACAGTTAAATAGTGATTCCAGACTGCCTGATAGGTCTTGGTTCATGCTTTATAGAAGGAGCCTGTGATATTGTCTCGACTCACTGATGCAGTGTTCTTGGCCTGAGAGAGAGAGAACATTGAGGACATGTTCCTTAGTGATAGTAGGGGGAGTTACATTTGTTATTTTTCCTGAGGGGAAGCTGCTGGGGAGAGAGGGGTAAAGTACATCTGAATTTGTTTGCCAGTAGGTTTGCTTTTGCTGCATCTTCTGGCTCAGTATAGGTGGCTCCATTAACAATGAACTCTGCACATAATTGTGTATTGCCTTTGAGGTTGCAGACGTAGCTAAAGAATGCCTTGTGGTTGTCTTTTGCCTTGGAGTTCAAATTTACCTCAAATTTAGCTTTGATATGAGTTGCTTGTTTAGATTGATGAGAGTACTTTTATCTTACTGGGTGCTACACCTCCTAATTTTTGCCATGTTGTTCTTCTGTTATACAGCCTATTGATAATGCGATTCCACCAGGGTGCCTTTTTTATTTTGATTTAGTTCTGTACTTATTTCTGGTGGATACAGCTTCTTGTATGCATCTATTAACATGCCTGTATAGTGTTTCTCTGAACAACTCCATGTGGGCAGCAGTGTTCTCTGGGTTTAGGGGGTGTTTGAAAGTTTGCCAGTTATCACTTAATAGTAGGAAGTTAGCCTTAGAGTAGTTCATGAACATTCCATGTTTAGCTGGGGTTCCAGATTTTATTTTTACTTCAAAGGAGATTGTTTTGTGGTCTGACCCGGGTTGCCAGATATACCTATTTGAGTGGAACTGTTCCGAGATCAGCAGCCCAATCCAGAGTCCCACACTGCATGTTAAAATCCCAGGGAACAGCCTGTGCTTTGTGATGTTTGATCGGCTCGTATACCGGCATAAGGGCCAATCATAAATCGCAAAGTGTAGCCACTTCTGTTCAATGTGGAACAGTGACTGTTCTGCATTGAACAGAAGAGGCTCAACTGTGCGATTTTTTTGCTTTGCCTGTATACCGGCATATGAGCCAGTCATAAATTGCAAACTAGAGCCACTCTTTTCATTGCAAAACAGTGGGGTGTTTCGCATTAAACAGAAAAGGCACTGCTGTGAGATTTTATTTGATTGGCCCATCCAGTCATAAATCACAAAGCAGAGCCACTTCTGTTCAGTGCAAAGTATTGGGCTGTTCTGCATTGAACAGAAGAGGCTCTGCTGGGTGAATTTTTTTTTTTTTTTTTTTTTTTTTTTTGTCTCTTATACCGGCAAACGAGCCAATCAAAACTTGCAAAGAAAGACCTTTTTTTTTTTTTTTCTTTTTTCTTTTTTGGTCTTCACTTAATGTGAAGGACCTTTTTTTTTTTTTTTTTTTTTTTTTTTTTTTTTTGGTCCCTGTCCCTTGCTTCCTACCTGTCCCATTAAAAATCTGGCAACCCTGGGTCTGACCTTACCAGAGAGGGCATTACACAAGGGGTTATGCAGCACTCTCCAATATTAGTATGGCTCAGATCCAGTATGTCTGCAGCCCTGATTGGCATATTGATAATCTGGTCTAGGGAGTTTAACAAAATCCAGGAATCTTTGTGCCTGCACGTTTGTTGTCGTATATGATTCCCAGTTAATAGTGAGTTAAAGCTTAAACAAGTATTATGGGTTTCCTGGGTCATAGCAGGGGACCTATAGCTTGCATAGAAGTGGCTTGGGATTTTCCCCTGGGGTGATTTGAATATGGAGAAGCTGAAGTGCATCATCCTGTTTGACCAGCCTTGGGGTACATTTATTTTTATGTAAATTGAGACACCTCCTCCTTTAGTCCCTACCTGTGTAGTAGGTTGTCTAAATGTGTGGGAGGCAATATAGCCTTGCATTGCCAGGGTGCTGTCTGTGGCTTTAAACCAGGTCTCAGTGACTGTCACTGCACAAAGACGTCCCCATTCTCTAGGTTGAGGAATGTTTGTAGAGAGTGAAATTTCTTGTTTAGACTCCTGGCATTGAGCAGTAACACTTTTAGATTTTTATTGTTTAGATTTGTTACATTGGAAGTATCTTCAGATGTTCATCGTGTTACCCTGCTGCAGTCATCACACTTGGGTTATCCTGCCGTCAGGCGGTCCCGCAGTCGGCCTGAGTTCCAAAGTCTTGGTCCGGCGTCGGTTGCTGTCGCTTTTTGACGTCAGTGCGCCAGGGGTATATAAGAGGCATCCATCCATTTTCTTCAGTCTTTCTTGCCGCGCGGTCCCCGAAGCAGAAGCAGTTCGCAAGTGCCGGTCGGCCGACACCTGAGATTTTTGATTCGAATTTCAGTCCGAAGTCTTCTATAAAGCTAAGTACCCCGTTGGGGAACCTTTTCTTGCCTCAGTCTGATGTCAGAAAAAGTTAACAATTGCATTTCTTGTGGGAAGCAAATACCTCATAAGGACTTCCATTCCTATTGTATTCCTTGCCTAGGCCCAGACCACGACGTCACAGGTTGTCTGTTTTGTGCTACGTTTAATAAACGAACTATCAAACGCCGTTTTGACTTCGCACGACGTTACTTTGGTAGGAAATTTAATTATATCATGCCGTCGGAGCAGCCGACGACCGTCATGCATAAAAAAAACGCAAGGATAAGGACAGGCAGCCTAGGAACAAGCCAGACTCTGAGGCCTCTGCTGGGCCTGTCGCCGGTTCTCCGGTTTTCAGTGAGGCGCCTACACAGCCCCTGACGACCGCAGAACTGGAACCCCGGAAAGCTGCGGATTCTCAAGCGGAGTCTACTAGGCCGATGCAGCCATCTTCATTAGGCCCTTCCGACACTGGAGCAGAAGTAGACCCCGGTGCAGTGGAAACACCTTCGGTTGCAGAAGGTGTCTTCAGACCGACTACACTCACCATTAAATCTTATGCTAAGCTTAAAACTCCTTTAAAACCAAAGAAGACTACATCAGTCTACAGTTCAAGGCCCCATGCCTAAGAAACAGATGCTTAAGATGGCTGAAGATTTGATTACCCTAATCAGGGGTTCCCATCCCCCTCCTGATAAAAGACCAAGACAAGAGGAGGGTTATGCTTCCTCTGACCAGGTTTCAATTTCCTCAGATTCTTCTGAGGAACAGGATTACACTTTGCCACCTTATGAAGACTCTGATGCTGAAGACTCTATTCCCTCAGCATCCCCCCTGAAGACTACTCCTTTGGGGAAACTTTACATACCATGAGGAAACATTTCCACTGGGAAGGTCAGGACTACTCTGATTCTAAGAAAAGGCACCGAGAGTTCCTTTTACTACCCCAGCACAGACCTCTTGCTATCCCTCCAGTTTTAGATATTGTGGATGATGTTTACTTGGAGTCTAGTCTAAATCCAGACTCTCTACCTCCTGCTCCAACCAAACAGATACTACAGAGTACCTGACTCACACAAATTCCTTTATAAAAGCCCTGTGGCTGACCCTGAAACAATTTCCCAGGGCCCTAAGGGAACTAAAGCTTCTATGGCTAAAAATCCTTTGCCCTCTGAAAGGGATTCCTGAGCCCTAGATAGATGGGGAAAGAAAATATACACCTCAGCAACTCTGGCTATGAGAGCATTAAATTGTCAGTTTCACATGCTGAAATATCAGCAATTCCTAATGTCTCAATTAAAACAAAAAATTAGCACACATACTGAACAGTCTGAATTCAAGGAAATGCAGGATCTGTTGCGTGCAGCTGAACAGGTGGACAAACATACTTTACAATGTGGATTTGATTAATTGGAAGCTTCCTGTAGAGCATCTGTTACTGGCTCTGTCATACGTAGACATGCTTGGTTAAAAGAACAAACCCTTCCTGATCATGTTAAAGCAAAATTATTGGATGCACCTTTACAGCAGGATGTATTATTTGGTGTCAAAGCAGAAGAGGATAAGGCAAAGTCTATGCAGACGGTCAAGGATTTTTTGCAGGCACAACCCCCTCGTTTCAGCAGAAATTGGCCAACGAAAAACTGGTCCTTTCCAGCTTCTGACAGATCACAGAGAGGCAAATACAGACGCCCAAGGGGCAGAGGTCAGTCACAAGGCCCTTACAAACCTTGCCAATGGGGTACTGCTACCCAGAAAGGAGGAGAAGACAGGCCCCAAGCTAGCAGAAGACAAACACAATTACTCAATCCTCAAACTACCAAGCAAATCTCTCCTGGCAGCTCCCTTGGGAGGAAAATTAGCATTTTTTGCAGACAACTGGCACATCATCACAAAAGACAAATGGGTCCTAAACATTGTCTCTCAAGGATACAGATTCCACTTTCATACCTTACCAAGGAACAAAGGAATGCCAAACCTGCCACCAAATCAATGGGCAGAGGCACAAAAACAAATTACAGCTCTCATGGACATGAGAGCCATTCAACAGGTACCTACACAGGAGCAAGGACAAGGATTTTACTCAAGACTCTTTCTAGTCCCAAGAAAGGGCAAAGCATGGAGACCCATTCTGGATCTTTCAATTCTGAACACCTATCTGCAAGTACCAAAATTCAAGATGCTAACACTACAGCAGCTTCTTCCCATGCTGGGCAAGAATGCTTGGCTAGTAACGTTGGACCTCAAGGAGGCATACCTGCATGTCCCTATCAGACAAAATTGCAGAAGATACTTCCGCTTCATTGCAGGTTCAACGCATTATCAATTCTCTGCACTGCCCTTTGGCTTATCTACTGCGCCCAGGGTCTTCACAAAATGCCTGGCACCAGTAATTGCATACTGCAGACAAAGAGGAATTCAAATATACCCATACCTGGACGACTGCCTTATTCAAGCAGAAAGCAAGGACATTCTTTTAAAGCATCTGGCATTTGTTAAACACCTTCTAAGTTGCCTAGGGTACACAGTTATCGAAAAGAAATCAAAACTAGTGCCCTCACAAAACATAATATTCCTGGGTGACAGCTTGAATACAACGGCCCAGATGGCTTATCTCACGCTAGACAAGCAACAACAGCTGACTCAATATTTCAAAATAATGGCAACAAAAGCCCAACTCCCTGCAAGAAAAATTCTGCAGGCCTTGGGATTCATGGCATCTTGCATACTGCTAATACCATTTACAAAAATGCATATGAGGAAATTACAATGGTACCTGAAAAGCGTATAGACTCAGCACAGCCACAGTTTGGAAACAATGATACCACTCATTCCCTGCCTTCAAGAGGAGTTTCTATGGTGGGCACAGGCATGTCTCCTCAACAAGGGTCAACCTTTCACCTTACCCACAGCCAGGCAAACTATGACAACAGATGCATCGGACTATGCCTGGGGAGCACACATGGCAGGACAGTGCATTCAGGGCAAATGGACTACAGATCAGAGGCATCTGCATATCAGTCAAAAAGAAATGCTAGCAGTACAGAATGCCCTAACAGCTTTCAAGGACCTCTTACACCCAGGACAACTAATAATAAAGATGGACAATACCACAGTAATGTGGTACATAAACAAGCAAGGGGGCACACATTCCTACCCTCTATGCAGGCAAGCAATGACCTTAAGGAACACTGCACTGTCTTACCAGGTTCAATTACAAGTACAATTCCTGCCAGGAAAGAAGAACACATTGGCAGATGACCTAAGCAGAAACATCATGGATCCACACGAGTGGAAACTAGATCCACAAGTATTTGCAATGATAGCTCAAAAATGGGGACGCCCAGACATAAATCTGTTTGCAAGCCCCCAAAACTACCAACTTCAAAAATTTTGCACAAGGACATTCCATCCACAAGCTTGGAAAGTGGACACCCTCTCATTCAGTTGGAAAACATTAACAGTGTATGCCTTTCCTCCACTGCCTCTTCTAGCAAAGGTATTACTGAAAGTCAGATTAGAGAGGCCACAAATGATACTCATTGCACCAGACTGGCCACGCCAGCATTGGTATCCAATTCTAAGGAACATGGCCCATGGCCCACCATGGATTTTACCACAAGTTCCTCACCTGCTCACCCAGCAAGACAATCAGATTCTACACAGCCAGCTCAAGACTTTAAACCTGGCTGCATGGCAAATTACCTAAACAACAAGCCAACACCTCTATCCAAAGCTGTTATGGATGTCATTCAGGAGGCCCAGCACCAGGAAAACCTATTCAGACAAATGGAAAAGATTTTGCGCCTGGAACCAGGCTAAAGGCCAAAATCCCCTTGATCCAAACATTCCTCAGATTCTACAATATTTAACTGAGATGTTGCACAAAGGACTTTCCTTTTCATCTATTAAGATCCACGCCTCAGCAATTTCAGCTCATTATAACACGGATCCTCCTTTATTCTCTATTCTCACATCCACTCCTAAGACAACATCCACTCCTAAGACAGTACCTCAGAGGGGCTAAGAACATAAGACCGCCAAGGAGAGCACCAACACCTACTTGGGATCTCAACTTTGTTCTGGAAAAGCTTACACTGCCGCCCTTTGAACCAGCTTTTTCAGCTGATTTAAAATTTCTTTCATGGAAGACTGCCCTGCTACTAGCAATAACCTCAGCTAGAAGAGTCTCAGAGCTACAAGCACTAATGGCAGTGGAGCCTTTCCTCATTTTTCATCAAGACAGAGTCTCTCTACGAACTAACCCTTCCTTTATGCCAAAGGTGGTATCCAGTGTGGCCCTAAACCAAACCATTCATTTGCCCACCTTTTTCCCAAATCCCCAGAACAAAGGAGAAAGACTCCTGCACTCTTTGGACATCCACAGGCAATTATGTTACTACTTGGATAAAACTAAGGCTTTCAGAAAATCTGACCAGCTCTTTGTAGCCTATGCTACAGGATCACAAGGAAAAGCTATCTCAAAACAGACCATTTCTAAATGGATAGGGCATTGCATACGTTTCTGCTACACGCATCATGGGAAACCGGTACCTGCTAACATTAGGTCCCACTCCAGGGCTACAGCTGCATCAGCAG